>NW_016162921.1:0-14254 GCF_001687245.7 Rhagoletis zephyria | reverse complement strand
TTTTTTTTTTTTCAATTCATGAAAACTGAATATTTTTTTACACAAAAGTGGACGCCAAAACGCAGCTTCGCAAATTTAATCACACCGTTGCGAGTATTTTTTTGGATATTTTTGGTTGGTTTTCAAGCTAACACTACACCATTTCACGTTTCCTTTTTTTCCTTTTGAAGAAATTTTCCAATAAACTCACTGCAGTTTACATGTATACGAAATTTGTAGAAACCACGTTTTTTTTTTTAACAAATCAAAATTTCATTACTTTGTTTGTTAAATGCATTTGAGAATTTTGCATTGAACATTAATTATTTTTATTGAATTTTTTCTCTTTTAAATTGCAAAAATCCTGCACACACACACTTGAAAAGTTGGGGGAAAAAATGTTACACCAGACGACGACCACCGTGCATCGTCCAGGCCAGAGCAAAGGTAACTTCTGTCTGGCAGCGCTCGCCTAGCGCATACCGAACATGCCTATGTATACCTTGGCGCTTGTAGCGCTATTCAACCTGGAATTCCAGTGTCAGAGTGGCTGTGCGAATGCTCCAAGCAGCAGCCTACCATCCACCACCCACTGCACATCCAGTCGTCCATTCGGCTGGCTATGTGAATTTCCAAGCTGTGCTCAGCTCAACGCATTTCCTTTGAAGTTGTTGTTGTTGTTTTTGTCGTCAAGTTGCTGTGTTTTTGTGACCGATTGGCTTAGTCGTGTGCGTGCATGTGTGGGCTCAAGCCTGGCGGTGCTTTTCAATTGACTTGGCGCTCAATTTCTGTACAACGATCTCTCTCTCTCTCTCTCTCTCTCTCTTCGCAAGCCACAAAGCGAAGCATGCGCATCCTGGCGTCTTACCTTTTTGTTTTAATTCTCATTTAGATTGAATATTTGTGTGTTCTTGTAAGTGTGTGCGCAGTGTGGGAACTTATACCAATGCGTGCATCCATCCAATTGGCTTGGCTTGACATTGCTTGGCGAGTGTGCTGCCGTTTTTCCCATACACATTACATTCGCCTGGTTGAGCACATTTGAAATTTTATAGAAGTTTTGCGTTGAGCGCTTTTTTATTGCTGCTTGGCTCATCCTTTACACTTACTTAAATACGGTAACGTGTTACATACGTACATATGTGATATATACATACACCTATACCTATACATACATACATACATATTTTCCTTTCGTGTTCGTGGTGATTACTTCTAGGCTGTATGTGTTGTTGCGGCCGTTAATGTGTTCATCAATGGGTGAATCCTGCTTGCCTTTCATGCAATTCGATTCGATGGATTTCAATTCGTTTCGATTTGATACATAGATTTCTTTTCTTGCTTGCGGAGGAGCACCTTTTTTATGGTCTGTGAACACATTTTGTAGGTCTAAAACAACGCAAATGAAGTCGTAAGCTTTTCATTGATTATTTGCACTCTTTTTCATTTCGTTTGCAATTCTTTTCTTAATTTATAGATGTATCAATTATTAAAAAATCCTGCTCATAACTATATAAGTATGCATTATTCGTTCTTGTGCCACAAAACATATTCATTTCTTACATTCTATAGATTTTTTTTTTTCATTTCAGACCCATATTGTTATTCTACATCGCACTGAATTGTTTATATATCTTAGAAATATATAATATGATCAGATAATTTTGCCAAGACATTTAAATTTTAAATTTGAATAATAAATTAGATAAGATCAAACTTTAAGTGCTGTTTGCAGTGCTCAAGAAATATTTTTCGTTATTTCTGTTGCTTGAAAAAGTATGTACTTTATCGTTGCTGAAAATTTTCTTGAAGAAATAAATATATCATCACCTAAGGGTGAAAAGGTACCAAGCCCATTGTTTGAAATTGTTCAGGCGAGACGAAAAATCGATGTAGTTTCGTATTACCTGCCATTCGACACCAAAAACCAAATTTGAAAAAATAGAGTTGCCACCTTTTCACCTTAAGGTAGCGATAATTACAAGCATTTTGTTCTCGAGAGCTGTATACTGTTTTAAGAAATTTTGATAGCAGAAAATTTCTTTTCCTTTTCTTGTGTGTCATTTTATACGAATCTTTCGTTTTCCTTGGGAGCTGCAGACAGCCCTTTAGCGAGGAAAAACTAATATTTTTTTCATTTGTATTAATAGGCGACATACACGGTGCATGAAAATAAATATGTGTTAGTTATACCGATATGACTCTGGCATGACTCTGAATAACGCAACTGTGTATAATCGAAAGGCGAGTAAAACGTACAAGAACGAGTTCCATTTGTGTTGTAAAATTACATTTCCATTTTTATTAGAGTGTTTCCACAAAAAAAATTTAGTTCACTTTAATGAACGAGCTAATAAACTAGTTCAATTAAAAGAGCAGGCACTTTAGTTCAAAAGCTACCCAATTATAATGAGCACGAAGGAATGTTACTCATCCGCCTTACAGAGTATTTTACTTATAAAATCTGGAATGTTTAATACATATCTCAGAAACTACTTGGCCTGTCGAAAAGTGATGTACATCGCTACCTAAAGGTGAAAAAGTTTCGAGTCCATTTTTTTTTCTAAATTTAGTTTCGAATTCTCGTCTCTCCTTAATAATTTAAAAAAATGGTCATGGCACCTTTTCACCCTTAGATGACGATTTACTGTATGTGAGGAATTTTTAGTACTTTCATTTGCTATATTTCGTATTATTAAGTTGTCCAACTGGTTCATATGTAGGATATACATATCGTCGTTTAAAGTACAAAACCGCGTATCGTCATTCTGCAAAACCACGTAACTGACATTGGCTGCCAAAAATTAGATTTGCTCACTCTAGCTCTTGGCTCAATCCTTATCCATTCGTCCTGAAATATACTAGCCAGAAATGCGATTGCTTTATAAAAACGAGAACCATTTTGAAATATGAGTGTTTTTACGCACTAGAAAATAATTTCTAAAACTTCACATACGCGGTTTTGCACTTTAAACGACGATATGTATGTACATAAGTACGTGATTAAGTGGAACCAAGTTTTTTTAGCGAGATTTCTTATAATTGCAAATAGCTCAAAAACGTGCCTTAAAACAAATAACTCAATTCTCGGAATCAGCTAGCGATTCTACATTCGCATGAAGAAAAATGCAAACTTAAAATGGCAATATCTTGGGCTAATGATCTGATCTATAAAAACAGAATATAAAGTCGTAATCTACGACTTAAAATTAAGTTTAAACGTTTCGGCGTTTGTTTGGGTTTGTTCAAAATTTGAGATAAAATTTGATAGAATAGCTTTTATCACGATCAGAAAAGGTAGCGAATCTTCCACAAAAGGCGCACGCCACAAGATGGAGGAGAAGCTCGGCCAAACACTAACATATGTGTAAGCGCCAATCTATTATTATTATTAACACTGTTGAAAGACTTTTTTTACCATTATTATAGTTTTGAACTGGGTTGCCATCTGTTTACAAAATCAGAATCAATTTAGTTAACAAGTGAAATCAACAACATCATTAGGGGTATTATTTCGTAAATATATTTAAGGGGACATGGCAATTTATTTGACACGCTATGTTAAAAATTTAAATATGGTTTAAGTAAGCTTAATTTCTGAAATAATATTGAAGAGAGGGACTTAGCTAAGTAAGCTTTAGCGATGCCCCTGGTATTTCAATAAGAACTTCGCATTTTCAATTTTACTTTTTCATCTATAAATCAAGGCATATCAAACAGGTAGTAGCATTAGAGCAAAAACAATATTTGCGCGTATTTTGTTATGGCTTCTGGTACCGAAAGTGTCAAAAACTGTTCTGAATTTTTCTTCTAAATCAAAGCGTGCCATGTGAATTATAAAAAATAAGAAATTGAAATTGCAAAAATAATAATAAAAATTGTTGCACCTTTCGTTCTTAGGTACTTAGTTTGCTTCTCAAAGCATTGATGCATCCTTTGCAAGGTCCAGTAATCAGCGTTTGTGCCGCTGAGTTGGGGAACGTTCCTAAAGCTGCTATTCAATCGCTTGTTTTGTATGGAAAAAGGTTTCACATGCAAATACACAGATTTTAAGAATTTAGAATTTTTGTGAGAAGAAATTAAAAATATTTGACATTTTCGAGGCGAAAAAAAATCAAATCAGCTACTCTATTGATACTAGCTGTACAATGTGCCTTGGTATAAATAAATCTATTATTTTTTTTTTCATCAAAGTGTGAAAAACAGTGTTGACAGTTTGAATATACCTAGTAGGTATTACCTACTCAAACATTTGCACACACACACACACTTCTGTACAAAGTGTTAGTAGCACGCAAGTTTAGCGCCTATTTCTATGCTACACTGCTTGCAGCAAATAAGCACATACATACATATGTAATGTTTTAGTTATTTAATTGTTTTCTATTTTTGCTGTGCATTTTATTGCCGTCACCAACGTATCAAATAGCACAGCACACACAGGCACACTTACATATATACAAACTAAATGATAAAACTGTCGTTTTTCTCTAGTTACTCTCGCCCTTATGCCTGTACATAGTATGCATGTACATTAATATATCTACGTGTTTTCATTTATACATTTACTATGTATATTTATTTTTTTTGTTTTTTTTTTGGGTTGTACTTTTCCACAGCTCCAACGCCTGCCATTGGCTCAACTGACCAAAGCTCACTCGCATGTGCTTGCGGATTTCCACAAATTGCACTACAAATGTGTCTCATAATATGCCAATTGCGTTGTAATTTGTCACTTGAGTAGCGTTTGTGACAACATTTATCATGATTAGATTCCCTGCTGGACCTTGTGATAAATGCTTGTGGAATTGTTGTACACATGAACATACATATGTATGTATATTGTAACAATTAGGTATCAATTCTCAATTGTTTACTAATATATGCACTTAAATACATATGTATTGTAAGAGTAAAGCTACATACATGTATGCTATTTATTACAAAAGCAAAATAAATACCTAAAAATCATTTGAAAATAAAATATGTTAGTTCCACCAAATGTTGAGAAGCATCGTCTTGGCAATAGCTGGTGGTTTACCTAAAATCCAGTAAGTAGTAAACTAATTATTTTATTTTTTTTAATTTACATAATTCTCCCTAATTATTATTTTTTAAGTGTTGCTAAGGTGTGCGTGGCCACAAGTGCATATGTAGTATGTACATTAAGACTAAAATATACAAAGTTTTAATATGGCGCAAAGCACTCAAAGTTTCTCATGTATTTATATGGGGAAAAACTATTTTGCATAGAAATGGTATCGAATCCTTGAAAACCAAAATTTTCCAATCGGCAAACTCTGCTTATTTTCCAAGACCTTAGAAAACATTACCCAATTGGTTATTAAAATTTGTTTAATATTAACCCCCTGTGCATTTTTGGGTTTTTTTGGGGAACCATAAAAAAGTACCGATAAATATATCGATATAAATAGCGATTAAATTGTTGATATCAATATTCATATCGGCAAATATATCCATGACGATACACAGAAATATTTAGCGATCATAAAAATGTTTGGCACAAATACTGAGATTTCATAGTAACTAATTTCGATAATAGGGGTTCAGTAGTTACTATGGTCAAGAATATTGTACTAGCTCCCAACGGCAATTTTAGTCGTCGACAGACAGAATTACCACAAAATCAGTGCGTAAAGCCCTAGCCTCAACTTAATTATAGTGAATGAACCTAAAAAAAAAAGTTAAAAGCATAAAAAATATCAGATAGTTCAACGCCTTCGCTACTAATTTAGCATAGCATAGTACGATTAGCTGCACATAATAGATATTCTAAGCATATAGACGCAGCCAGGCTATAAGTCATCTATCATACAACATATGGCGGTATACGCACTTATATGAAGAAATACAAAGCAAGGATGCCCATTTGCCTATCGCAATAAAATTGGATCGATATTCAAAGGACTTTCATACCATTCATAAGTATTCTGCAAGAACACTCAAATACAGAGAAAATATTTTTATAAGTTTATATGAATATACCATGCACATAGCATGAACATACATAAATATGTGTGTAAATAAATATACATACCCAGTATGGTATAGCTCAGTGGTGGGCAAGGCCGAGGCCGAAAAGAGCCACAAGTAAGTTCTAAATGCTACAAAGAGCCACACAAAAAAAAAAACAAGCAACAAAAACATTATTTTTAAATTTTAAAAACTATTATTATTTAGAAATGAAAAACATTAATTTTATTATTATTCCAATGTACTTAAGGTAGATCTTACAGAAAATTCAAAAGATCCCTTTGGCCAAATTTTCAAAATCTGGTTTTACGTCAGTTAAAGCCGTTCGAATAGTGGTGGCAAACTATCGATAGTGGACACCATCGATAGTTGATGATAGTTTTTTCGCTCACTATTTATTGTGCCGATAGTCATTTTTTCCGATAGTGCGCTGCCGTCGATAGTCGCGCTGGTGATGAATTTTATTTAAATGCAGCAAAAAGACATGTAAAAATTGCGTTTGAAGTTAATATGAATTCAAAAAAGCGTCTGTGAAGTGCAGAGCGAAAGCGTACTCAAACGAAACATACTGACTTTGATGTGCTTTAAGCCAAGGGCATTTTAAAGTAGTGGAAATCAAATGCAGAGTCGGAAAATTTACTCTTCCTAGCTAGCCATGTTAAAGTAAACAGTTCGTTGCAAGAAAGAAAACAGATCTTAAATTAGTTGTGGTGGATAAAAAACTGGTTGAACATCAATATTTAAACTAGTTTCTTTCCGTACTGGGTATTGCAGTAAAACGCGTTTTGCTTGCGCAAGTGTGTGAGTTGACGTCTGTGAGGACGACGAGTGTTGTGGCAAGTGGCCGCCGACGTTTGGTAAAGCGTTTTATGCGTTTTAGCCATTTAACTTGACATGAAAGAAGCAAGGTGAACCATTTTTTTTTTTTTTACAAATTACAGTGCAAGGCAATGAATTACTGAAGTATACTTGTAAATGTAAGAAAACAGAAAATATGGTTCAAAGAAAATGCCAAGCTAGCATGCAAGCATGGTAAGATTGTGAGATTTATTTGTATACATTTATACATATGTACAGATCATTTATGTAATTACATTTACATAGAAAATGTAACCGAAAATATTCAGAACTAGCTTTTGCCCACAGATCCGCCTGCGTTAAGTTCGGTTAAGCGTATTGATTTCAAATGTAACAAAAAAGGAAATAATTATATCACTGAAAATAATAAGTTTTGTTTACAAATGGTACTTATTGTCTCGTTGCTGCAGAACAATGTGTCGAATTTCACTTAATATTGCTTACATTTCATAGCTAGTCTTTATACTATATACAATACATACGTATATTTTTTATTCTATCGCTACCTAGCTATTATTTAAAAAAAATGTGTTTAAACAAATAAAACCAACACTTTTTGCTTCATTTAAATATCTCATTATTTTACATTCACTGAACCAAAAATCCATCTCTGGATCAAAGAAAAAATTCCTTACTTGAAGGTAGAAAATTCTTCCGAATGAGTAAAAAATTCTCCCGAATGCGTAATTTTTCTTTGGAATGTGTAAAAACGTACACGAAAATATGGAACCATGGATGTAATCTAACATTTTGAAGAAATGTTGAGCATGAAATAGGATAAAACTCCTTTAGTGCTGTTTCGTTCCCATTTTTCTTCATTTTGATTGCTGTTTTTCTTCAATTAAGAGAAGTTTTTTTTGGGTGTTGATTAAATATAATGTCTTTAAAAATGATTTCGAAACAAAGTTTTTCCTTATATCTCTTTCGATTTGTCTTTTAAATAGGTGACAATCCTTTTAAAAATATTTCAAAATAAAGATTTCTTCAAACCCATTCGCTTGCCACCCATATTGGGCTTCGCGGCGCCTGATAATGCAAAAATAGCGTTGAAAAGCATAAACGTAAAATAAAAATTCTTAGTTTAGGTTGAAACGACTAAAGAGCAGAACTCTCTTCACACATAGGCCAATAATAGTAGCGCGGTGGTACCATATGGAATAGTAATACTTTTCGATATCATGAGCTTTATCGATGATCTTATTTCCACCTGCGAAATCACCACTAAACGTGTGTTATATTCGTTTCTGATCTTGCAACTAGAACATTGATGAGATGCGTCAGCCTCTAGTCTCATGTCGCGTAAGCCAATAAAAGTCCTTACTTATAAGGAAATTTAAGACCACAGATCCTCATTTTCTGCTATACATAATGGGAGCCAAGAAGGTGCGCTTACAAAATTGTGTGTTCTTGGCATGCACATTTGACCTCATCTTTCATTTAGCCATCTGAAAAGTAAATTCGTATAACATAAACGTATTTTGACTGCAGCGCCATCTATTGGGTAAATTTTTTGCAGAAGCTTTGCTTATCATGAAAAGAGTACGCATTATGAATAAAAACGGATTTTCTAAATAACTCGACTCTCGCAGTTAGGATATATTTTCAATTTAAAAGAAATACGACTTTTATTAATAGCTCGACTGCAGCTACATCTAGCGAAATTAATAAAGCTTTTATAAATCTCATTCGTTGGGCGCGGGTGTACATGAGGGCACTCGAGTTGCCGAAATGAAGACGGATAAAGCCTCGTTAATTAAATGGATTTTAACTTTGTGAACCGGTGAAAACCCTCTTAAAGAATATTTTCGAAGTAAATCGTTTTTTAACCACTTTCATTTGACACCCATCTATTTTTAGTACTTTCTCTTCTTCTTCTTATTTGGCGCAGTAACCGAGTCCAAAACAGCACGCCAGTCATTTTTAGTACTTTACTTAACTTAATAACACTGGTTTAGAGCAAAATAGTTCTATGGATGCCGCTTTCAATTTCTTTGTAGAATTGCTCGGTGATACCTTAAAATTAGTTAATTTGTTTATGGATAAGTTTTCGGGTGGTTCCACTTAATCGCGTATATCTTACGAACCAATTGAACAATTGTAATACGAAATACGGCAAATGAAAGCCAATTCTCCATAAACCACCCCTTTTCGATAGGCCTGATAATTTCTAAGAAATGCTTGTCAAAATAAAAAAGAAATTTTGTAGAGCAAAGCTGCAGAAAACTTTAGAATGAAAAAATACACTACTCGTAACAGAAATATCAATTTGCAAAAAAAAAAAATATATAATAATACTATAAGTATGATATAAGAATGTATGTATAATCCATATATATTAGTGCAATGAATGGGTACACTTTAAACAAACAAAACAAAAAATAAATTTTAATAAAAATAACACAATGGTCGGGTTTTCGCTTTACTATTATTTCCTGCTTCTTCTTTTTTATTTGCGGTTTGTTTTCCGACTTGTCATCGATTGCTTACATTCATATACATATGTATGTATGCGTATGTACATTAGACATATGACTTTTTCAATTTAATATACCTATAAGAATATAATGACGAATGTTGAACATTTTTTGTTAAAACTTTTTATTAATGCCATCAGATCTGCTCCGGGCGATCGATTTTCGAAACTGAGATGTCAAATGATACGGCCTGATCGGTAGATGTGCATGTGTTACCTTTTAAAAAGTTAAATTCAAATTATTCAATAAGTCAAATTATTAAAAATGGGTATCAATTGGAATGAGTTTGGGACTGCTTTATTCCTCAACTATATTTAGGGTTGCCACCGGTTTGAAAAATCAAATTCAACTTGAATTTGGGACAATTAGAAATAGAAATATGTACTACAACATGGGTGCCAGACGAAAAAGTTTTAAGAAGGTTTTAGTTTGAAATTATTTTTAAGAGGGCTGTCACCTTTTGGAAAAGTCGAATTTAATTAAATTATGCACACGTCATATGAAATAGGAAAGTATGGGTGTTAACCGAAAGAGTGGTAAGAAATTTTCAATTTGAACAATTAGAGCATTTTCAAGGTAAAAGTTAAATTCAAATTATTTAATAAGTTCTATGAATTATTGAGTGTGTCAATCGAAATAGGTGCTACAAAGAATTCATTTCCAAACTATATTTATGATAATCATCATTTATTTGAAATATTGTATATGTATATAATGTCAAACGAAAGAGACGAACAAATTTTTTATCTGAAAATGCTGTTATAAGGTGTTGCCACCTGTTTGTAAATTGGAATTTAGTTAATTTATACACAAGATATGATTTATCTAAATATGTGTGCCAATCTCAGGGGTTTTATGAAAGCTTCAGTTTGAAAATACTTTTGATTAGAGTTGCCACCTATTTTCCTTTTCCTTTTGCTCCTTTGGACTTTTCCTTACAGCGCCTATAAACAAGAAGAATATATATAATTTTCATTTGTGGAACTGGGAAAGCATATGTATATGCATATATGCAAGTCACACGAATAAAGAAAATATACATACATATATTTTAGAAACCAATTTTTTATCGCAATTAGGTTGATATGGAGTTTTACTCGGAGTTCCCTGGTGGAGCTTTTTTTGTAAATGTTTGACAAAAACTTTATTTTTGTTGGTTTTTCATCGTTCCTCAAAGGTAATATTTAATATAACAAAACCATATGCCTACTGCACATACATACATTCATTGTTTGCAATGCAACCAATACTTATTCCTTTCAAAATTCGAAAAAGTTTATTTCCGCTATAGCAATTGATGCATTGCAATGGCTAATTAAAAACCAACTCCCACTCCACTACTTCACATTTGTTGAATGTTTTTCTTGTTTACTATTTGTGCGCTGATTTCGCGCATCAGAAAATATTTTGTAAGGTAGCAAGTGTAAAACTTATGAATAGAAGAATCCCATCGCTGATGGCTAACAAGTATAATTGTTTGAACAAGTACATATCGATGGTTCTCTGCAATAACAACTCAAAACTAAAAAAAAAACCGTTAGTACTGAACAGTGGCATATGCCTCTAATATTTTTTTTATCCTTACGAAATATTAATCACCGTTTTATAAAGATTCATTTAGCATTAGACTGTTCAGTAGTAAGGTGTTTATTTAGTTTTGAATTGTGTCGTTATTGAAGAGAAAGACAAGGTATGTACACACATAAATCCATGCTAACAAAACTCAAGTATCAAGTATTTTTTTGTTAAATCGGAGAAAAAGAAAAACAATTTTCAAGCACTCAGGTAGGTATATTTTTCCCTAATGAATACTTGAAGACTAGGGAAAGGATACAAAAAAGATAGGGACAGCGACCCGACATTCATACTTAAGTTAGCTACCGGAATTACAGCCGGTCAATGCCTGATGTNTTCAACGTCATTTTACACAGCCGTATTAGTTTCGCGGCATAAAGACAACTTCTTTTCGTGCTGTCGAAGCGGGTGATCTATGGTGGATTTATCGGTCTCAAGGCACACTGATAAGGCCCAATCGGGCGTGCGTTCATCTGACCATATTCTGCATAAGAATAGATGCCTGTACCCTAATAAACTCCTCGCCGCCGTACTAAAGTAGCTCGACTAGCAGGTCATCAGCGCCAGCAGATGTGTTATTTTTCAGCGATATAATCACTATTCTTACCTCGTCATAGTCAGGAAGTTGCTCGGAAGGGTGGAAAAGTTATGGGCATGGGTGTGTAGGTTGCCATTGTTGCTCTTATAGGAACCACCTTGTTCTTGAAAACTTTCTAAAGTCGCCTAACTTTCCGGTAAAATATTTGAGCGTTTTTCATGTCGGCCAGCATTTCAAGCTCTTCGTACTCACGTATTTCGCGGCCTCTCTGCTCTTTATGCGGTAAATATATCTCGGTTCAAAAACTAACTTTTATCATCAACAAATGGTACAATGACTAAATATCTATACACTTTCTCGCCATAGAGTGCCTCCATTTAGCGTTTAACTGGTTAGACGCGTTGGTTCGCTCTTTCTCCTTTTGTTAATATTATCTACTTTGAAAATCACCGTGGGGCTCAAAAAATAAATGCATTAGGAGCTATTATTAAATACATTAATTATAGTGCATACACATAAAACCACTAAGATAATTGGTAATTTACTTAGTTAAAATTATATTTAAGGTAACGAGTGGCAGTTATCACGTCAACGTATTCAAAGTCCTCCAAGGAGCCACAATTGCCTTAAAGCACTTAGTAGACGAAAACAAAAAAAAAATAAGCATTGGTGAAGCGCGTCAGCTGCAATGCATTGATGGTAAAGGACAATTACATTACACCTACGGGTAGATATAAACTATTTCGACGTGCGTAGCTACAGCCGTGGTGACGTGGTATGTAGTAGTTCTGACAACGGTTATCCTGATCGAAGGGGAAAAAATACATGGACTCTACCAATGCAGTCAACTGCATCGATAGCTTAAATGAAAACTATAAAAGACCTCGCGAATGTACATATCTGTGGACTTTTGACAAAACAACCTCGGTGCTTTCTGTAGGTTGGAATTTAGAGTAAATTATAAACAACTTCCATTTGAAAATTTGTAATTTTTGTTTAATTTTCATTGAGATAGCATCTAAAGATAAAAATATCATTCGAGAACTCAATCACATACTGCTATGAAGAGAAAATGACCTCACACGAGAGAAGCTGTTTTGTCAAAAGTCTACAGACATGTACATATATATGTATGTATAATGTGACCAACCGTCCTTCTTTCGGAAGTACAGTACTTCTTTTCGTACGTCGAAGTACTGTGAAATGTACTTCTTTGTGATATTTTGTACTTTAGGTCCTGTACTTATTCGATCTTCTGAACGGTCATCACATGGCCTGGGAGATAAATTCATTCAAACCATTAAACTCCTCGCATCATACCTGCGCAGCTGCAAAGTGCTCTGAAGAAATTGTGCAGTTGGTTGGATTCTATTTATGCGAACTCCGTGAGGACCGGGTACAATCCCGAAGTCTTGGAGGGTAGTCAGTATTGCGTTCATCCTGAAGGCTGGAAAAAGCGCTCATGTTTCCCCTAGGGATTTTAGGCCCATCAGTCTGTCTTCCTTGTTGCTAAAAACTCTAGACCTAGACTGGATATAAGAAACGCGATTCCTCGTAACTGTTTTTCAAGAGCTCAATAGCTTATTGCAAGGAAAGGTCGGTGGATGCGGCCCTGCGCACATTGGTAGAATGGTCAGAGGAAGTCTTCACTCATAAATATTATGTAGTATGGGCCTTTTTCGATATCGAGCGAGCCTGCAGCAATGTCACTCCAGAGGCAATAGTCAAGTATATTCAGAGGGGTTGAAAGCAATCTAATAAGGTTTATCTAAGGCTTGCTCTGTGACTTACCTGTCTCGGCGGAAGGGGGCAGTGCCTGCACTCTCCCCGGCTCTGGATTTCAGTTATAAACGACATTCTAGAGGAACTGGAAAAAGTGGACTGTCGGAACTTTTTTGATAAGGGACGATTTCTGTAGACCCCGGTAGCTAGGTGGACGATCAACGACAGCCTCGCAGTAAATTCCAGTCCTGTTTACCAGGAAGTACAAGATACCCGTTGTGGCCCTTCCCTCGACTGGTGTGGTTTGTCTGCGGCTCTCAGACAGGGTCAAGTAATTAGGCTTGATCCTGGATAGGAAGCTGTAGTCGAAGCCTAACATTGAGACAAGGGTAAGACAGGCGTCGGTTGCCTGGCGCTTACCGCCATGTTGAAAACGGGCCTGCGGATGTTGGCCATAGAATTGTCGCAGCACGAACTGCTATTAGGCTAAGGTAAACCGGGTGATAACACTCTGGACTTCTGGAGGGCTTCGACTTCGCCCTGAACTCATAGATTACATTGCCCCCAAGAGAGGACTGCGTAGAGCGGGGTTTCTTGAAGAAGGGTGCGGTAATGTTCGTCACGGATGGATCAAAACTTGGAAACAGGGTTGGTGGAGGTGTCTTTTGTCGTAAACCACCAAAACTATTCTGACTTCCGGACTACTGAGGTGTCCTTCAGGTGGAAATAGCTGACATTAAGGAAGCGGTAGACTCACTGCAATGCGCTTGAAATCGATAAACGAATGTCTGACCTCTCTGTCAGTCGCGTAGCTACTTCTTATAGTTTAGGTGCCGGGTCACAGTGATATCGCAGGAAACTTTGTGGCTGTTGACCTGACATTGGAAAGGCACTCTTAAAACGTTATCCTTAGGAAAGGAGCAACTAGGGACGCCTCTGTCCTCCTTTTGTATCTGCTGTCAAGAGCAAGATTATGTGGGATCATCTCTACCTTCTCTCTTTTGGACTGCCAACCTTCGCGAGGAAGATGGAAGCATTTTGACTCGCACTTCTGAACTAACACTAAGACCTCAGCGATCGAAATTAGCCGCATTAGAAATTTGGTAATCGGCTT
>NW_016162920.1:36245-39531 GCF_001687245.7 Rhagoletis zephyria | reverse complement strand
CCATGTAGATTCGTTTGGATTTACATTTTACACAAACCAAATACATAGGAAAAAATTAACGAACACCCAGTTACCGAGTGCCAAGATCGGTAGTGAACGACTCCTAATGTGTAAAAATATGTACTTATTTTCAAACAAGTGCAAACATATACAGTATCGGTCATATCTATAGCACGCCATTTCGAAGTGATATTGTGTGCAACTTATGTTTATTTGTTTATTTTTGAGAATTTTCAATTAAAAGGAAAAATTACCCAACTCCGAGCCACCGAGTACCAAGCTCGAGTGAGAATACCACTTTTGTGTTATTGCTTTAACAAAATGGTTTTATTTATTTTTTAAATTCATTTCAATTTCATACCATTTTAATCTTTCATTTTGCTCTAATTCTAGTTTTTTAATCTCGAAATCATTTTCAAGCTTTCGCCTCTCCATTTCTAATTTTTGCTTCTCAACCAGTTTCGTCCATTCAAATTTTTGGATTTCCAATTGTACCTGCTTTTCTCGAAAATTTCTCTACGCTTAACTTTAGATGCAAACGTGGTAGCTGCAGATGAGGTGCTCGGTTCATCACTTGCCGGAAAGCTCTCGTCCTCTAAATCAGTCGCATCGAGTATACTGCAATCGAAAACATCGGTAGACGTGTCCATTACAACAACTTCAATTTCCTTCGATTTCGAAAAAATGTCGAAAAGTTGGTCCAAATGTGGACATTTTTTAAGCACTTTTTCTATACATAAACAAGAAATTTAAAGCTATTGTAATTAAAATCAAAGAACAGAATATGCGTACTTCTAATGGTAGTTAAATTTTCGTCATCCCCCAGTCCAGGGCCGGTAGAGTCGCTCCATCCATCGATGTTTTGCAAGGTGCCTTTTAGGTGGCGAACTTTGCATTTTAGCATATTCCAAGTCGCATCGATTTTGGTTTCTTCCAACAATTTTTTGTCATACAGTTGGGCGGTTGGTTTCTGCAATTTCAAATATAAAAGTGGAAAAATAAACAAAAAGAAATAGACAACCTAAAGAATCGTACAACCATACCTCGATATTTCTGTGCCCCTGCATATAGCTCAATACCTTCTTCATTTCATCCTCTGTCCATTTTTTCACTTCGTTTTCTCTTTTGCGTTTCCGAACTTCATTTGACGCTGGAATAAAATGAAAATGTACAATTAAAATTGATTTTTATTTCCAACGAAGTATTTTTTACTTACTTGCACTCATTTAGGTTGTGAACTTGTAAACAAAAAACAGCTGTTAATACCAGAGCTACCTACATAAAATTCTTAATTTGATGATGCCAGTTCGCTTTTTTGTGCTGCCATCTAGTAAATTTGTAGTAGAGTCCGACCGATTCCAATTTTTTTTCAGGTACCGATGCCGATTAATCGGCTTATGGGGAAAGAATCGGCCGATAGCGATGCCGATGCCAATTCCATAAAAAATTACAAATAAATGTATTAATTCATAAAATCAGTACATTTCCCGGCGTTAAAAAAACAAAGAAAAGAAATAATTGAATTAATTGGCTTGTTATGCAACATTACATACACATGTATGTACATCCATACATATGATGTGTAAAAATATATGTACATATATCACATTTATGTACATTACATAAACACTTTTTTATATGGTGCTAAGCAAAAAATATTTAGGAACATAAAATTTCATTTCGTTTTGTACTAAAATACACTCTTTTGCACTCAATGCATAAGAACTTATATGCTAGCTACGTATGTACATACATACATATAGTGGTCCACAAAATAAAAGAGTTGCGATATTTTGACCGATTTTGTCAATTTTATTTAATGTTTATTATTTTTTTTTATAAAAGTCTAGCTGGTATACAACAAACACCATATAAATTCAGATTTCAAACTTTGTACAAAAATTAGAAAAATTCTGCTTATTTTCACCAAAATTTCAAACTTTTTAATCAGAATTTTGGTATGCAGTTTTGTAGACCATCTCATTGTAGTATAATGAAGTGCAAGTTTCAAGCTGCTATAAAATCCCGTAAATTTTTGGCAATTTTTTTTGCTGGCAGTGTTCTCCATAAAAATAATTTTTGTGAGCTGTCTGCAAATGTTTTTTAAAGTTGGCTGTCGCTTCACCTGAACATTTGAAAAGAAATTCCAAAGAATCGGCGAAAAATGGCCGATGCCGATGCCGATGCTCAATTTTGTGCCGATACTAACCAATGCCGATGCCGATGCCGATGCCGATTAATCGGTCGGACTCTAATTTGTAGTATTTTCCAACACTGACAAATAAGCAGTTCATCACATAATCTGTAAACAAGGGTTTGGGTTGGTCAAAGTTGGTTATTTTCATTCAGTGTATTTTGTTATTGTTCATATAACCACATAACCCGATAACGTAATAACGAACCAAGCGTGAACAAAATAATTAAAAAATTTACATTTGTAAACTACGGGCAACTTCATCCCTCATTTCCCCTTCATCTACAATCGCCTGATGAATCGTCTGCAGCTCTCCAGTTCGTCTGCAGCTCTCCAGTTCTTGTATAGCGAAGTGCAATGATGCCGTTCATGATGCAAACCATAGGAAATAACGCCATATGGCTTTATTTCACTTTACATTGAGAAATAAAGCCATATTTTTGCGTATTGTCTTATTTCTTACTGTGAAACAGTGATCGGACTTCTACCACATTGTGGTACATCTGCCACTTTTTGAGCATCTACCACATCTATCACTCAAGGTCTGAAATCTACCACATATTCGCGTTTTTGAGTAGTTTTATTTTTGCTTGACATAAGTAAACACATCCGAATGGGAGGATAAAATAAATTGTAAAATAGTAAATTGTCTCAGTAATCAATTTTTCGACAGAAAATCCGACAAAGTGCGGCAGAAAGAATTACAACGCAACGAGAAAAAGCAAAACAACGATTTGGTCGTCAGCATACTAAAGCTCAATCAAGTTAGCGGCGCTAAAATGAAAAAATGAAGAAAAAATTTGTTCGTATTATTGTGCTCATTGTGAGCTATTTTCGGCCACTTTTCGATTTTTTTGTGCTCCGACCATTTGGTAAATAATTAAGACTTTGCTAAGTTAACCGTAACTTAGCAAAACATTCATTCAATGAAGTATTTTTACTACTTTTCTGGGCTTATTTTTTTGTTTGACGCCACGCTAGCTAACCCACTTCTTAAACTTTGGTCGAACACGGATAAATAGTATTGAGGAATTACGTGCTATTTTTGGGCTTTTTAGAGTCACCTAAATAATTATAGGAGCTCATCCAGTT
>NW_016162920.1:0-21760 GCF_001687245.7 Rhagoletis zephyria | reverse complement strand
TCTATCACTCAAGGTCTGAAATCTACCACATATTCGCGTTTTTGAGTAGTTTTATTTTTGCTTGACATAAGTAAACACATCCGAATGGGAGGATAAAATAAATTGTAAAATAGTAAATTGTCTCAGTAATCAATTTTTCGACAGAAAATCCGACAAAGTGCGGCAGAAAGAATTACAACGCAACGAGAAAAAGCAAAACAACGATTTGGTCGTCAGCATACTAAAGCTCAATCAAGTTAGCGGCGCTAAAATGAAAAAATGAAGAAAAAATTTGTTCGTATTATTGTGCTCATTGTGAGCTATTTTCGGCCACTTTTCGATTTTTTTGTGCTCCGACCATTTGGTAAATAATTAAGACTTTGCTAAGTTAACCGTAACTTAGCAAAACATTCATTCAATGAAGTATTTTTACTACTTTTCTGGGCTTATTTTTTTGTTTGACGCCACGCTAGCTAACCCACTTCTTAAACTTTGGTCGAACACGGATAAATAGTATTGAGGAATTACGTGCTATTTTTGGGCTTTTTAGAGTCGCCTAAATAATTATAGGAGCTCATCCAGTTCCCGAGATAATTAAGACTTTGCTGGGTTGACTGTAACTTAGCAAAACATCCATCCAGTGAAGACTTTTTACTGCTTATTGGGGGTTATTATTTTGTGCTTTTTATGTGCTTTGCAAATATCGTTAAACATTGGAAAATCGCTAAAAAAATATTGCCCAGTAAACATTGAAAAATCGCTTGACGTCACGGTAGCCGACCAAGTTTATAAATTTTGGTCGAACACAGATATATATTGCTGAGGAATTAGGTGATATTAAGGGGCTTTTTAGGGCCGTCTAAATTATTTAAGGTGCTCAGTCAGTTTCCGGGATAACTAAGGCTTTACTGGGTTAAATGTAACATAGCAAAACATCTATTATGTGAAAACTTTTTGTTTAACATTTTAAGCTTATGAAAAACTGTCAAGTGTACTCATTGAGGTGCTTAATAAACTCAGAGTTTAATTTGACATTTGTTTGTAAACTATTTCTTATTTACATTTAGCCTGTTCCCGTACTCAAGGATTTAGACAGAAATAGTCCGCAGTAGCCGTGTTGCAGAATACCAACCGTTTGGCCATAAANTAGCTAAATAGAACTTTTCATGCTGATTTTAACCATACCAAGATTATTTGGTGCAAATAAAAACTAAAGCCCACAAAAGAGGTTAAAGTTAAACTTTTATATTTTTCTTTTATTTATAATATCTCGGGATCTATTTGACCGATTACAAACTTATTGATGCTAATTTAAAGATAATTTAGGTACGTTTTACGCGACGTATACAATTTTAAATAAACGCCATTTAAAAAAAATATATTTATATATTTTTTGGTTATTAGGTATTTCTTGCTTAAAACTATAAAGAAAGGAAACAAATTATGCACACCAAGTGAAATACCCCTAATTACCTTTATTTTGACGTCATTTAAAAAAATCAAAACATTTAACTTTAACCATTGATATCTTCTTTCTTTTCAACTTTCGCCAAATAAAATCTTGCAGTACGGGAACAGACTAACGGCAAATTGGTTGCAGGTTTGGATTTTCAAAGACACAAACCAAATGCAATGCAACCCGTTTTGATCGAATTTGGTTTGTGTCTTTGCTAATCCAAACCTGCAACCAATTTGCCGACGGTTAGTCTGTTCCCGTACTGCAGGATTTAATCAGAAATAGTCCCAGGTCGTTCCGTCCACACAAGTGTAGAATATCAGTAATCTAGCTATGCAAAAACAAAAATGTGACTCGATAGAACTTTTTGTGCTGATTTCAACCTTACTATTTATTATTTATTATTTATTTGGCTAAAGAAAAAAATAAAGGGCAGGGTTAAAGTTAAATTTTAAATTTTTTTTTAATATTATTATCTTTTGAACAATATGACCTTTTAAAAAACTAATGACGTCAAAATAAAGGTAATTATGGGATATTTCTCTTGGTGGACATAATTGTTTCCTTTCATTTATATTTTTAAGCCAGAAACACCTAATAATCAAAATATATATATATATTTTCTTTTTTTTTAATGGCGTAAAAGGTATTTAAATTATCTTTAAATTAGCATCAATACGTTTGTGATCAGTCAAATAGTTTCTGAGATATTATAAATATAAAAGTTAAACTTGAACCTTTTTTACTGGCTTTAGTTTTTATTTGCGCCAAATAATCTTCATATGGTTGAAATCAGCATGGAAAGTTCTATTCAGCTAATTTTTTTTTTATTTCTTTATGGCTATACGGTTGGTATTCTACACCACGGCTACTTCGGACTATTTCTGTCTAAATGCTGGAGTACGGGGACAGGCTAAATGTAAATAAGAAAAAGTTAACAAACAAATGTCAAATTAAACTCTGAGTTTATTAAACACCTCAATGAGTACATTTGACAGTTTTCCATAAACTTAAAACGTTAAACAAAAAGTCTTCACATAATAGATGTTTTGCTATGTTACATTTAACCCAGTAAAGTCTTAATTATCCCGGAAATTGACTGAGCACCTTAAATAATTTTGGCGGTCCTAAAAAGCCTCTTAATATCACCTAATTCCTCAGCAATATATATCTGTGTTCGACCAAAATTTATAAACTTGGTCGGCTACCGTGACGTCAAGCGATTTTTCAATGTTTACTGGGCAATATTTTTAGCGATTTTCCAATGTTTAACGATATTTGCAAAGCACAAAATAATAAACCCAGATAAGCAGTAAAAGGTCTTTACTGGATGGATGTTTTTCTAAGTTACAGTCAACCCAGCAAAGTCTTAATTATCTCGGAAACTGGATGAGCTCCTATAATTATTTTGGTGACTCTAAAAAGCCCAAAAATAGCACGTAATTCCTCAATAATATTTGTCCGTGTTCGACCAAAGTTTAAGAAGTAGATTTTTCAATGTTTACTGGGCAATATTTTTTTAGCGATTTTCCAATGTTTAACGATGTTTGCAAAGCACAAAATAATAACCCCCAATAAGCAGTAAAAAGTCTTCACTGGATGGATGTTTTGCTAAGTTACAGTCAACCCAGCAAAGTCTTAATTATCTCGGAAACTGGATGAGCTCCTATAATTATTTTGGTGACTCTAAAAAGCCCAAAAAGAGCACGTAATTCCTCAATACTATATATCCGTGTTCGACCAAAGTTTAAGAAGTGGGTTAGCTAGCGTGGCGTCAAACGGGTTTTCAATGTTAACCGGGCAATATTTTTAAAGCCCATAAAAAGCACAAAAAAATAAGCCCAGAAAAGTAGTAAAAATACTTCATTGAATGAATGTTTTGCTAAGTTACGGTTAACTTAGCAAAGTCTTAATTATTTACCAAATGGTCGGAGCACAAAAAAAACGAAAAGTGGCCGAAAATAGCACACAATGAGCACAATAATACGAACATATTTTTTCTTCATTTTTTCATTTTAGCGCCGCTAACTTGATCGTCAGCATACTAAGCCGAAAATATATAAGAATGATGATATTGTATTAGCTGAAAACGAAGTGAGTAGTACTGGTGAACCACGTAAATTAGAGCCAAGCTTCAAGGGGCCTTTTGTCGTTGCCAAAGTTCTCGGTAACGACCGCTATGTAATTGAAGAACTTCCTGATTCTCGACGTTTACAAAAACGCTACTCTACCGTATTTTCGTCCGAAAAGCTAAAACCATTTAATTATGCATTTCCTGACAACGATAACGACAGTCTGGTAAGCTCAGGCGACGACGAGATCTGATCGGGGTCGATCAGAGATGCAGGATAGCCGAGTTGTTACGACATGGCAACCTCGACCGTACGACGGGGACGAAAGAAGAAACGAATTAGGCAATCGGTCAGTTGAGGTAAGGCGAATTATTTAAATTCGAATTATTACTAAATACATTTACTTTACTTCAATTAAATATATACATTAAATGAATTCTATACTATTAAAACATTGATGAAGTGTTTTCGTTTTCTTTACACAAGATAGAATCAATTCAAAAACAATTCCTAATTTTTGCTTTAACAATTTCAGTTAGAATTCTCAATATAACATTCCGCCTTATACGAGCCGATTAAAACTTATTAATCTTTCTACACTTGCCAGGCGCAGGCAAAGGCTTGGTACAATTTTTATAGTAAAATTACTGACAGGATCAATCTCAAGTCCGCTTCTTCTGGGTGAAGTTAGCCTTAATGTTCCCTCCCGGGTATCAAGGCACTTCTGTCCCCTATTTCTGAAAGCTTGTAAAACTAATTTTGAATATCACGACCCACTACTCGGCGTAAAAATTGAAAATACTGGTTCCGTACGTCATGCTGACTGCGCCCCTCGTGCGGATGCGCGGGAATGGAGGGTAAAAGCCGTTGGGATTATTATTATTATAACCTTCCGCCTTATACGAGCCGATTAAAACTTATTAATCTCCCTACACTTTTCCGTCGCAGAGAAATGCTTGGTACAATTTTTATGGTTAAATCCCTGACAGGCTCAATATCAAGTCCGCTTCTTCTGGGTGAAGTTAGCCTTAATGTTTCCTCCCGTGTATCAAGACACTTTTATCCCCTATTTTTGAAAACTTGTAAAACTAATTTTGAATTACACGAGCCACTCCGATGCTTATGCCAGGATTTTAACTCTCATTCCAGCACATTTGCTATATCTGATTCGCTTTTCAGCATTAAGAAAGCGATGCTATCCTCTTTCAATAAATGAATCATTAACATACATAAAATCATCTGATGAATTTAGTTCTGTAGCTGAACAGTTTTAGATCTCGACACTTAACAAACTCCTTCCTATTTCAAGTTCAACAGGCAACACTGTCGATATTTCCATCGATTGTTTCGTGGAAATTCATTTTCTTATTGCGCGAATTCAAGTAAGTATGCCAAAAAAATAAAAAATAATATTCTTCATATTTTCAATTAAAACAATAATTTACATATTTCTTTGCAGAGTATGGGAGTTATTCATAATTTGTATTCAAAAAGTAGCGTTTTACAACAAGTGCGACCGTTGCAAGTAAGTTTAGCGTGCTAGGATCCCTGTGTGCCCGCTTACAAGCAGTGCACGGACTTCGAGAAAATTAATATTGGTAGATTTTACATACAAAAATTGGTAGAAGTTGGTAGATTTTTTTAAAAGAAACATTATTATATATTTTTTACTCATTTAGGATAAATGAATGCTAATTCAGCTAAGATGGTGTTACCAAAGCAGCTGAATTTTCGCCTTGGGGATTTTTAATGTCAAAATGATGTATTTGTTGTAATTCTTATTGTCATTACGGGTAAAATTTGTTAGTGGAATTTTTGTTTTTGAACTTTTGCTGTCACCTTATTATATGAATTCGCCTTGGAATAAATTGTATTTCTTTATAAAACAATAAAATATTCAACAAAAAAGGTATAAATATGTAGTACATAAAAGTGGGCCCAAATCATGGCATCCGCGATCGAATGAAACACGATTCGAATCGAATGAAACAAAATAACAGCTGTTTTCACTCAAATACATTTTGAACTGAAAAAGCGAATTCGCTACCAAAAGCTGTAAAGAAAATTCCGATTCGAGTATGATTCGATCTCGGATGTCTTGATTCTGGCCCTGTTTTACAATAAAACAAACTATTACTCTGCACTTCAAAATTTTTTGATTAAAATTAGTTTTGAAATGATTTAAGTTTGCACACCATTCCTTTGGCAGTCTCCCACAAAAAACGTATTGCAAACGAAAAATATTTCCATAAACAGTTGGTTATGGTCAAAGCTAGCTCCTCATGTTTAATTTAGGTATATTCCATGATAAAATATGTATACACGGTTTTCATTTAAATCTATTTGCTTTCTTTCGGGATAATATTGGTAGATTTTTAGCCTTTGTTGGTAGAAATGGTAGAAAATAAAAAAAAACAGCTGAAAAGTTGGTAGATCTACCAATAAAGTGGTAAAGTCCGTGCACTGCTTACAAGTAAAAGTGAAAGTACAAATATTAATAAATATTTTTTCTTGTGCAGGTTAGGATCAGGTATTTTTACCACTGCAGCCTTTGGGTTGGTCAAGTGCAGCCTTTGCATATTTACAAGTAAGTATACCACCCCATAAAAGCGAAATTGGAATATTTAATAATTATTTTTTCTTGCGCAGGTCAAGATCATTTGTGTGTCGCTGGTGCAGTCTTAACAAGGCCTTTATAATATCGCACACCGTCTTCAAAAGAGTCACAACTCAAAATAATACGTTTGTCAAAAAATGCCAAAAACTATTTCTCAGCACATGATAATCATATGGACAAGGACGACTTTACCTTACATTTTTTTTAATTATAACCAGCTTTTGCTGAAAGGTAAATAAAGGTCTGTGTACATTTTCTCATACTACTGATTTCTCATAAGACTTATTCTGATTTTTCTCATAAGACTGATGTAGAAAAAGTAAAAAGCATTATAAAAATTACATTTTTAAAAAACCAAATGTAATTAAGTTACGATGAAGATCTAACATTTAAATGTAACCATTGCATTACTAAAACATTTAAAATAAAAAAAATACAAATGTAATTCAATTGAAGATATTGAAGATGTAATTTTTAATGCTACAAATATAATAATTTTTAAAAGATTAATTTATATGCATTATATCATTTGCATCTTTACTATTTGTATATTTCTTCATATAGTCCCTTTGAATAAAGGATTTGTTTGAATTCCATTAATTTTGTTTAATACTTACTGGAATTTCAATGAAACCATGGTTTATTTTGAATATTTGGGAATATTTGTCGATAAGATTTTTCTTTGGTCATAATTTTATGTGAACAAAATTCTCGTATTCTTCATTTAAATAATTTTTAATATCTATATGACATGTTTATTATACCATAAAAAAAGATAATTGTCTATTGTGTAGATTAGTGGAATCTGCTTCATACACTTAATTAAATTTTTAAACATAAAACGCATTTCAGTACTACCAGACTACTTTTCCTACTACCTTTTCACAAAAGGGGATAAAGTGGTTAGCCGCTTTCTCTTTCCTTCTCAAATGCAACCTTACAAGGCAGTCGATTGACACAAATGTCAACATTTATCCAACCTTGTATTATTGAATCATGGGAAAAAGCAACAACAGTTTAAAAGGCGAACTTAGCACAGTGCGTAGGCTTAGTCAGCTATGGTCGTTGGAGCGAATCCCACTGAAGAAGTCTGATGAGGAGATGTGGTGCTGCCACTCTTTCTTTAAAAACACAAGAAATATACTTTTGTGAATAGAAGGGGATTTCTATTCCTTTTCTTCGCACGCAAAAGGGAGATTTCTACGTAGTGAGGGATGTAATCCCTAAGTGCGGCCGAAGGTGTTCAGCCCCTCTTCTTTGGCAGCACATAAAGGAGAATTCTATGTAGTGAGGGTTATAATCCCTAAGTGCGGGCGAAGACCTCTTACGCAGAAAGGTGTTCTCTGCAAAAGGTGTTCAGCCCCTCTTCTTTGGCATCACGGAAATGAGAATTCTACGTAGTGAGGGTTATAATCCCTAAGTGCGGGCGAAGACCTCTTACGCAGAAAGGTGTTCTCTGCAAAAGGTGTTCAGCCCCTCTTCTTTGGCATCACGGAAATGAGAATTCTACGTAGTGAGGGTTATAATCCTTGAGTGCGGCCGAAGGCCGCCTACGCAAAAAGGAGTTGGACGCACACGTACTTTTTTGATAGAGTGGCAGCAGCAATTTTCCTCCATTTTATTTTTAATAGAGTGGCAACACCAGTTTTCCTCCAACTTATTTATATTAACTGCACAATATTGTTGTGGAGATTTTCAACACCGGAATATTGGATTTAAATACAGAATTTCGCGAAAATGTATATTTAAAAGATCACAGATGTATAAAAACTAATAAATACGTGTTGAGTTCACTTACTTCATTTATTCGCGTCAGATTCATCAAAACATAGTGCGAAAAGTGCAAATATTTTTGCATATAACTCTTAAGTGATTTAAAAATATTAATTTCCGCTCTCGGATTATTGTTATTCGCTTTAAAGCTCGTCGATTAATACCCGTCTCGATTGTTTTCATCAATTTTGGCGAATTAGTACCGAGGATCCCGAAAACCTCAAAGTTATGTCGAAAATCCCGAATTAGTCCCGAGAATCCCGAAATAGCCCAAAAATCCCGAAGTAGTTCCGAAGATTCCGAAATTCCTGAAGAAGTATCGAAAATCCCAAAATAGTCCAAAAATCCCGAAACAGACTAAAATTCTTGAAGTAGTCCCGAAGATTTCGAGAATCCCGAGGAAGTCTCGAAAATCTCGAATTATTCCCAAGGATCCCGAAGATTTTCGTGGAACTGGAAGTTGGAAGATTCTTAAATATCTTATTTGCGTCGCAAACAAAAGTGTTATTTAATTGAAAAATTACAAATCAAATTGATTCGCTCTACAAATCAAATCAAAAATTTGTATTTCTTATTTGGTTGAAAAATCAAATCACAAATAATTTTATTTTTTATTTGGTCAACAACCTAAATCACAAATCAAATAAATTTCTTAATTGATAGCGGATGTTAAATCAATAACATGGCCGTGGCGTTGACGTTGCTTATATCTCTCTCTCTCTCTCTCTCTCTCTCTCTCTCTATCAACAGGAAATTTGATGTGTTTCTACGCACTTCTAACACTTATTTTTCTTCTTCCAGCGATAAGTGTCCGGGTCCAACAGCAACGGAAATTATATGCAAAATAACCCTTTCCCATTGAGAGGAGCACACATCCACAAAAAATAAACCACCTGTTCTGTTTTCTGGGTTATTTTTTCCCTTAACCCGGTATTTCCCAGAACTTTTGTTGTCTTATATTTTGCTGAAAAGATGTAGACTTATGTATTTCGACCTCCTGGGCACGAATATGAAGTCCATTTTTCGGTACATTGTTACACTTTTCCGGAAAATGCGAAAAACTAGCGTTACCATATGGTAACCCTGGGTCGCCTAGGGTAAAAGTTTTTTCTTCAAGATAAAATGATTTTTGACATGTTTTTTTTTAATTCACAAGAATTGGCTGTTTTAAAACATGTTTATTAAGTAAGAAAAATATACATATATTTATGATAATACAAAAAGAACTGAAATAAATCACGGTTTGGTATGGTAATTGGCAAAACACTTTACACAAAGTCCTACGTTGCATTTTATACACGCTGTCCGTCCGTTAACTTTGCATCGTTCACCGGCACAATGCCTACGATTGGATGGTACTACAAAATGCCCAGTCTGATCATAACGTAGAGTGTATTCAACTCGACCTGGTTGTTGTGCATATCTGTGGGAGGGCATCGGACCACTTGATTTGGCTTTTGTACCGTAATGTTTACAGTAGTATACTGCCAGTTGTCGTCGAAATTCTAGTTGAGTCATTGACGGCTGCGCTTTCCGATGAAGCTGCCAAGCATTTTGAACACAAGCATCTATCAGCCAGGTAAAAATGCTATACCACCACTTTTTTCCTCTGTATGCGATACGGTATTGGGCCAAATTTTGGTCGAATCAGTCTACTCCGCACATATATTTGTTGTATTCCGTGATCGCACAAGGGCGGGGTACATTTATTTTGGCTCCACTTGCCTTCGAATAACGCTGTGCCATTGATTTCGGATTTTCACCAAAGCTGGTAGATAACATGCAGACAACATTATTATCTTTCCATTTCACCAATCGAATTCCAGTGCTTCTCATCGCAATTGATTCCGAGTAGCCTCTTTCCATTGACTTGAAGTTTTTTTTATGCACCTGTGGACGATTTTCGCGGATTGTTCCCGTAGCATTATATCCGCATGATTTGAGATACGCTAACAAAGGATAACTGGTAAACAGATTATCAAAGTAAAACGAAAGTGGCAGCGATTTCAATCTATCAGGAAAATCATCGATCATATTGATCAAAGGGGCGGCGCATTTTCCAAACTTGGCTTCGTACTCAACATTCGAACGAGGATTCTTTCCCTGGTAAATTTCGAAGTTCACCAAGTAGCCTGATGGAGTGCAAAGAGACCACACTTTGTAGCCAAATCGTAACGGCTTCCCTTTTATGAATTACTTACACCCATGTCTACCAAAATAAGATATCATACTTTCATCGAAAGAAAGATTTTGTTCGGCATGAAAATGTTCAATCATTCTTGCTTTCAAGTGATCAGTAAGGGGCCTCAATTTCCACATTTTGTCGGCATTTACACCGGTTTTAGAAGAAGCCTTGGAATTGTCTTCGAAGTGAAGACTTTGCAAAATATCTTGAAATCGATTCCGACGCATGGTGTCACTTACAAGGTTGTTGCGAATGTCTTCATCCTGACTCCACAAATTTCTGTAACTGGCGTGATAATTGTAGCCAGTAATGATCAATATGCCGATATACGCTCGAAGCTCACTGACTGTTATATTAGGGTTTGGTCTATTCTGTTCGATCGCATATACTGCACTTTGTTCGCAAATGTGTCCCAATAATGTGTCATCAAAAAATTTTTCAAATTGTTGGTGTGGTAGTAAATTACGACAATCTTCGTAATTTGCAACTGGAAAAATGGGAATAAGAGATGGCGAATCATTCTTTACACATTCAAATGTTGCTTCCTTATTCCCTGGTGGCAATGCAACATTTGAAGGTTTTGGCCGCACTTTACGTAACCGCTTTCTGTCTGGTGATGTTGCACGATTGGATGTTGTCGGTTGCTCCTCCATTCCTTGATATGTGTGTTCTACCACAATAACGGGCAAATCTTTTATATTTGGAGCTGAAGAATTCAGGACTTAAAAAATTAAAATGATTGGTAAACTAATATTGTTTTCAAACATGCCTCCAATTTCATCTTCTTCATCAAAATTTTGTAAATGTCGTCCACTAGTCATTACAACTTCACAGCCGCCTTTTAGCTGAGCCGGTCAAACATTATCTGGGATGCCCCCACATTCGTCTTCAGCGTCATCTTCGCCCGATATGTTTCCATCTACAGGAGGTTCGATGTAAATGGCAGTTGGTATATCTGTTAGTTGATTTTGGTATTCTGCTTCATCGAGCTCTTGAATGTAATCAAGCATTTGTTGCAACGATAAACCACTGAAACAGTAAAATTTATAAAATACCAAAAAACTATATAAATGAATATATTAGATAAATTTACAAACCTGCTCAGAAAATCACATGAAATGCGAAAAAACATGTACCCTAGGCGACCCACGATTACCATATGGCAACGACTTGAGTAAAATGTAAAAAAATTATACAAAAACACTTTTTTTGTACAAAAATAAATTCGCTTTTCATAGTTTATTTCCTTAGCTGCCGACTAGTGTAATTATTAATAAAATTTCTTGAAAACGTATTGCTATATGCATATACTTACCGACGTGCCATATTGGAAAACGGGAATTATTAACTTTTTTTTTGTCACCTCAATTTGACATGCGTTAGCTTCGCTAATTGAACTCAGAATAACAGAAACTTTATTTTTTGGTAAGCAACAAATATTTTGCATTAGATAACGTTTTTCCCTTGTAGTTTTGTTATGTCGTTTTGGATTTATTCGTGTTAAAGTAACGGCATATTTTGCATTACCATATGGTAATCGTGGGTTATTTCGGGTTAAATAGTGACGGTTATTTTGGGACACTTTCAAAGTGTTGAGGGTTATTTTCGACCTCTGATCTGTAATATCGTTTCGGCAGCTAGCAACGCAACTGAAGTTCGGTTGCTATCAGTAATCGACCAATTGGTCTGAGATTTTCCAAAAAGGTTCAAAATTCTCAAAGTCGAGATCCCACCGCCGCCACCCACTTCCTTAAAACTTAGAATGTAAGCGTGCTCTAAACATATTTTATATCCTTGTGTCTTTTAGACGGATCAATCCAATATAACTGGTAATCTTTAAAATAATTTATTTATTTAGTCTACAGAAATTATTAATTCCAACAGACCATTACATTAATTATATTTTAAAACAAATGTACGCTAAGATTACATCAATTATCATCAAAATTCAAAAACAGAATGCAATTGGTTTATGGAACCATAGGAGGTAAGGTCTCCAATCCAATAGGGCTCGTACTTCAAGCGGGATCCATCATCATTTCAACGTGAAGTATGGTAAGGGTACTATAAGGGCGCCAGTAGGGGCTCCATTTTGTGTACCATTAAGGGTACTTTGATAAACTCCATTAGGTCAGTGCATCTTTAATGTAGCGCAGAATAGCAGTAAGAGGCGCCAGTAGGGGCACCATTTTGTGTACCATTAAGGGTACTTCGATATACTCCATTAGGTCAGTGCATTTTTATTGTAGCGCAGGATATAAGGGGCGCCAGTACGGGCGCCATTTTGTGTACCATTAAGTGTATTTTCATATACTCTATTAGATCAGTGCATTTTTATTGTAGCGCAGGATATAAGTAAGGGGCGCCTGTAGGGGCGCCATTTTGTTTACCGTAAAAGGTACCATAATATACACCAGGGTATTTTCCAAATATGCAGCTTTTTGTCCAAGAGAACGGTGCCCAAAGCAGCAACAGTCCGGACTGTCCTGCATGTAAACGCGGGCGTGTTAAGCCTACTTCGGAACATACAGGTATTTTCTGCTGCGAATCGCCGAAGTATCCGGAAAATGTTACGGCTACCTCATAAACTGTGCAGCTACAGGTTAAGTTTTTCAGCTAACATTAAGTCAAACTATTGAATCTACTTACATAGGTATAAGTTATTTATTCAAGGCGGTTAACAATTTTTTTTAATCATAAAAAGCGAATCTGAGGTATCGATGAATTAGAAATTATTATTATTAAAGTAAAGACATAGAGAACGAAAGGCGTCATGCGATTCGTAGGTGGATTTGCAGCTGCATAGCCAAATAGGTTTGAAATATCTCGAGGGTATTGAGGGCACATTAAAACATAACTCATTAAGTGAAATTGGTCTGTCTTCAGCGATAACATGAGTTTCGAACAGAAACCAAATTTCAAAAGGCTGAATAAACTTAAAAAAAGGGTAAAATTTAAGCTTACCATTTAAGTTGGCTGGCAGTATTTTACGATAATATCGTTAGATTTAAATTACTACTACGCGAGCTAACAATTTTTTTTGAACATTCGTTTTATGCGCTTTAAAATCAATTGATGTAAGGTTTAGAGAGTCACCATACCACTCCTTCAGCGTACTACTAGCCGGCTCGCCTCCGCAAACCAGGATGTTATGGGCACTCCCATTTAAATTGACGGCATCATCATTCAGTCAGTTTCCTCTTCAGCTGAAAAAGAGCTCTTTTACTAGCGCACACGTCCTTTTCAATAAAGACAGTTGAGCCCTCCAACGTTGTTCCAAGTACACTTCCTTGCGGGACACCTGCATTTATATCATAGATATCGTATGTTTCATCTTGTATGTTAACAAAGAAATGTCTATGGCTTAGGTTTGATCTAAGGAATGGTAAAACGGCATTGGTATCAGTGTTTTTAATTTGAACAGAAGTCCGGTGTGGCACACCCTATCGAACGCCTGTTGTATGTCCAAAAAGACTGCGGAACAATATTTTCTGTCTTCCAAGCTGCTTAAAATAGTTCTAACGACACGGGGGCATTGTTCCGGTGTCCCATGCATGTGTCTGAAACCAAACTGGTGGTCAGGAATTATAGATAGTGATTCCAGCACTGGCAATAATCTTCGAAGAAATATTCTCTAGTATTTTCAAGAATACTGTCAACAGGCTTATTGGTCTATAAGAAGTTAATTCATTCTAATGCTTATTGGGCTTGGGCATCATTGTGATTTGAGAGCACTTCCACTATGTGGGAAAATGGCTCAACCTAACTACAAATCTAGGAGCCAAATATAGTGCGTTCTTAATTTTTCTCTCTGACGTCAGTATTTTTTTTAAAGGACTTTGAAATTTCCAGGATATGATTGAATAAAAAAATGATTTAAAAGATTTGGTGCATTGTAGAGCAATAATATGGATATCAGTTATAAGGAAAAATTCTATAGAATTAAAAAAAAAATTAATTTTTTGTTGCACCAGGACGAATAAATGTTGAAAATGTCCTTTTTAAAACTTTATCGTTAAATATCCTTGGAAATTTCCAATATTTATTTTTAAAAAAATATATGTCAAGGACTAATATGTAAACTACCACATCCTTGAATTTCGTCCTTCTAACTTTATTAGTTTTAGATAAAAAAAATGGACACTTCTCTTTATAAGATATTGATAGTTACAATATACATAAATGAAGGTACTAGAATCATTACACTGTACAGCACTCCGCTGGGTATTGGACCAAATCAATTTTTTTTAAGAGATTGAGCCATAGGTAAAAAAGTAATTTCTCCGTTTTTCGAAGTTAGATAGAAATCGAGATATGGGCTTTCGAAGATGGAAATAGGATCTTTGGTATATAAAAAATTATTTTTTATTATTATATGTAAATAAAGAAAAAACTAAAAATACAGTCGTAGACCGACCGCCTTTTGCTCTTATTTAAATGTTTATAACTTTTGTTTTGCAAAGTTATATTACATGTTCTATAAGCGGGCAAAGGTCGGGTCTTCGAAAAATTAAAAACCTTATATTTCAAACAATTTTGAACTGATTTTTAAAAAGTTGGTATCGTTTTAAACGTGATTTGGCCCCCTTCTTCTCTTATGATATGCCTATTTGTATACTTTGCGTGTAAAAATTTTAGAAAAAATATTTAAAAGGAAAAAATTAGTTTTTTTTATAAAAAAAATGTTTTAAACAAAAAAATTACTAATCGATTTATAAAAAGTTGATATCGTTGTAAACGCAATTAAACCTTTTTTCTGATATGCGTATCTGTATACTTCCTTTATAAAAATTTGAGAAAAAACACTTAAAATTAAAAAATACCTTTTTTATAAAAAAAATTAACAAAAAATTAAATTAAATACCCTTTATTCTGGTATGCATATTTGAATACTTTGTATATAAAAATTTGAGAAACAACACTTTTCTTTAAAAAAATACAAACCGATTTTTAAAAAATTGGTATCGTTGTAAAGGACGCCAGAAAACTTATACTTTCTTAATCCCAAAAATTTCGATTTATATACACAAAGAAAAAAATGTATTAAAACATGTATTAAAACATTTTTTCCCTCTATATAAACTCCTTCCCCCTAGGTGAAAGGCTGGCTACGCCCTTGTATACAAAAAAATTAAAGTATTTAAACCATACATCATACGCTCAGTTTGTTCTTTTAGAGCGCATACATGGTTCCAAAATAACGATTCCAGTATCTTCCAGTATATTGTAACTATCAATATCTTATAAAGAGAAGTGTAAAATTTTGTTTATCTAAAACTAATAAAGTTAGAAGGACGAAATTCGAGGATGTGGTAGTTAACATATTAATAATAACTAGAGTGCCAGTTACTGTCGACATTCGACAGTTTTTCTAGTTTTAGAAGCCTTGGAGAGGTTTTCTAACTTAACACGTAGCAAAACTTATACGGTACAAATTAACTAACCGGAAAATCTTCTGTTGGTCTTTGGAGGACCTCGGCAGGACTTGGAATTGACCCGATACATTCAAGTTTATCGATAAATTTCAATGATTTGATACATATCGATAGTTCGATGAATTTCAAGAACACTAAAATTCGATAACTCAACAAAATTCGTTAACTCGACCAATTTCGATAAATGTGAAATTCGATGGCTCGATAAATTTCGATAACTCAAAAATGTAAAAACTTTGGATACCTTTATAAATTTTTACTTTTGACATCTCCACATTTTTCGAAAGCTATCGAAAAATTTTGACATCTCATTACACTCTGTTAGCACGATAAAATTCGATAAGCAGTGATAAATCGATAAGCTTATATAATCTTGAAATTTCGATAAATCGATATATATTGAAAATTCCATAAACTTCGCTTCGTTGAACTAACCAATTTCAGTAGATCAATAATTATCGATAACTCTTTAAGTTGAAAGAACTCCATGCATTACGTCACCTCGATATATTTCGTTAAGTCTATAAATAATGATCATTCAATAAATATCGATAACTTGATACATTTCTTTAACTTGACAAATTTCGTTAATCTCACATGTTTTTATAGCTCGATAACTATCCGTAAATTTGGACAACTTAGTTTCTGTGTCTATAAATTTCGGCAACTCAGTAAACATTGATCGGTTTGAATAATTCGATACGGTGCGATAACTTAATAAGCATGGATAAATTTCGATAATTATAAACTTCGCTGATTCGATAAATTTCAGTAACCTTTATGGCTGATTTTATTTCGATTCCTATCGGAAAATTTCAGCTCAGTTAACCTAATTCTTATGTATTTCTCATTGTCTCCATTTTCGCCTTTATCTCAATTTTCGACTTTATCTCCACTTTTGCCTTTTTTGTCTTCATCGTTATCACTTGTTTCTTCATCTTCATATTTATCTTTATTTCAAAGTTTAATTTCAAATACGAAGTAAAACCAAATGCGAAACCGCTTAAATTGAATAGGTTGCAAAAACAACCATACACAAATATGGAAATTTTTAAACGACGATTTCAACCAATTTCGAAACTATAAAAACTCTCCTCATCTACAGAAAATTACTTTTCCAACGGTGTTTTTGGATTTGAAATCGGTAACTTTACCTTGGTCTTCATCTTTGTTTTTATCTTTCACATCTTTGCTTATATCCTTTTCTTTTTCTTCTCACGTAGATGAGATGAGGTGCGATGACGTGATAAGATGTGACGTGATTTTATGTGATGTGATAGGATGTCATGTCATGTGTTGTCAAATCCTGTGATGTCATGTCATATGATGTCATACCATACGATGTCATATCATGTGATGTCAAGTCATGTGATGTCATGCCATATAATGTGAGGTCACGTGATATCGTGTGATGTGATATCATATTATGTGATGTAATATCATGTTATGTCTCTTTATATCATGTGATAAAATGTGATGTGATGTCATGTAATGTGATCACATTCCATGTTCCGATTAGTATATCGATAACCCTGTTGGTAACTGTGTCGATAAAAATACCGATAACAATATCCATAAACATATAGAAAAATACAACGACTGTAAGATCGATTAATTCATCGATAAATATAACAGTCATCAGTATCGATTATTGTACATATCGTTAAAAATATAAATGACTAAATCGATAACAAAATCAATTATTTAATCGATTATTATACCTATAACAATATCCATTATTGTATCGATAACAATATCGATTATTATTATTGATTATTATATCGATTACAATAGCGGTTATTTAATCAATAACAGTATCGATAACAATATAGATTATTTTATCGATAGCAATATCGATAAAAATATCGAGTTTTATATCGATAACAATATCGATCTTCACCTCATCCTTTTCTTCATATTTATCTTTATTTTTGCATATTCCTCTCACCTTTACCTTAAAGTGTGTAAATTTACTTTGATCGTCGTTTTTTCCTGAACCTCTAGGCATCTTTGTTTTTGTTTTTATTCTCAAACCGTTAAACCGCTGAGTACCATTTCCATGTGCATTATTCCCCTCGAATTTTACGATTTACTCCCAACCAACTGCCGCTAAAAAAGTTTCACTTCATAAATTCAAGAAATGTTCTTACCATTTCAGTTACCCTAATTTTTATGTATCGGTCATTGTCTCCATTTTCGACTTTATCTTCACTTTTGCCTTCTTTTTTTTTGACTTCATCATTATCATTTATTTCTTCATCTTCATATTTATCTTTATTTCGAAGCTTAATTTCAAATGTGTAGTGAAGCAACAGGCGAAACATGTCAAATTGAACATGTTGCAGCAACATGTATACACAATTCGAAAATGTTTAAACGACGGTTTTGGCCGTAATTTTCAACCAATTGTGAAACCATAAAAACTCTGCTCAACTACGGAAAAATGCCTTCCAACGGTGTTCTTGGTTTTGAAATCGGTTCGGTAGAATCGCCAAACGAACGGAGACAATATTTATGTTAGCGTATTAATATATAGATGTTTGTACTTGTTTGAAAATAGGTACATATTTTTACACATTAGGAGTCTTCACACCGATCTTGGCACTCGGTAACTGGGTGTTCGTTAATTTTTTCCTATGTATTTGGTTTGTGTAAAATGTAACATCCAAACGAACTACATGGGGAAAAATTACCCAACTCCGAGCCACCGAGTATCAAGCTCGAGTGAGAAGACCACTTTTGTGTTATTGCTTTAACAAAATGGTTTTATTTATTTTTTAAGTTCATTTCAATTTCATACCATTTTAATCTTTCATTTTGCTCTAATTCTAGTTTTTTAATCTCGAAATCATTTTCAAGCTTTCGCCTCTCCATTTCTAATTTTTGCTTCTCAACCACTTTCGTCCATTCAAATTTTTGGATTTCCAATTGTACCTGCTTTTCTCGAAAATTTTTCTACGCTTAACTCTAGATGCAAACGTGGTAGCTGCAGATGAGGTGCTCGGTTCATCACTTGCCGGAAAGCTCTCGTCCTCTAAATCAGTCGCATCGAGTATACTGCAATCGAAAACATCGGTAGACGTGTCCATTACAACAACTTCAATTTCCTTCGATTTCGAAAAAATGTCGAAAAGTTGGTCCAAATGTGGACATTTTTTAAGCACTTTTTCTATACATAAACAAGAAATTTAAAGCTATTGTAATTAAAATCAAAGAACAGAATATGCGTACTTCTAATGGTAGTTAAATTTTCGTCATCCCCCAGTCCAGCGGCGGTAGAGTCGCTCCATCCATCGACGTTTTGCAAGGTGCCTTTTAGGTGGCGAGCTTTGCATTTTAGCATATTCCAAGTCGCATCGATTTTGGTTTCTTCCAACAATTTTTTGTCATACAGTTGGGCGGTTGGTTTCTGCAATTTCAAATATAAAAGTGGAAAAATAAACAAAAAGAAATAGACAACCTAAAGAATCGTACAACCATACCTCGATATTTCTGTGCCCCTGCATATAGCTCAATACCTTCTTCATTTCATCCTCTGTCCATTTTTTCACTTCGTTTTCTCTTTTGCGTTTCCGAACTTCATTTGACGCTGGAATAAAATGAAAATGTACAATTAAAATTGATTTTTATTTCCAACGAAGTATTTTTTACTTACTTGCACTCATTTAGGTTGTGAACTTGTAAACAAAAAACAGCTGTTAATACCAGAGCTACCTACATAAAATTCTTAATTTGATGATGCCAGTTCGCTTTTTTGTGCTGCCATCTAGTAAATTTGTAGTAGAGTCCGACCGATTCCATTTTTTTTTCAGGTACCGATGCCGATTAATCGGCTTATGGGAAAGAATCGGCCGATACNGCCGATTAATCGGCTTATGGGGAAAGAATCGGCCGATAGCGATGCCGATGCCAATTCCATAAAAAATTACAAATAAATGTATTAATTCATAAAATCAGTACATTTCCCGGCGTTAAAAAAACAAAGAAAAGAAATAATTGAATTAATTGGCTTGTTATGCAACATTACATACACATGTATGTACATCCATACATATGATGTGTAAAAATATATGTACATATATCACATTTATGTACATTACATAAACACTTTTTTATATGGTGCTAAGCAAAAAATATTTAGGAACATAAAATTTCATTTCGTTTTGTACTAAAATACACTATTTTGCACTCAGTGCATAAGAACTTATATGCTAGCTACGTATGTACATACGTATAGTGGTCCACAAAATAAAAGAGTTGCGATATTTTGACCGATTTTGTCAATTTTATTTAATGTTTATTATTTTTTTTTATAAAAGTCTAGCTGGTATACAACAAACACCATATAAATTCAGATTTCAAACTTTGTACAAAAATTAGAAAAATTCTGCTTATTTTCACCAAAATTTCAAACTTTTTAATCAGAATTTTGGTATGCAGTTTTGTAGACCATCTCATTGTAGTATAATGAAGTGCAAGTTTCAAGCTGCTATAAAATCTCGTTAATTTTTGGCAATGTTTTTTGCTGGCAGTGTTCTCCATAAAAATAATTTCTGTGAGCTGTCTGCAAATGTTTTTTTAAAGTTGGCTGTCGCTTCACCTGAACATTTGAAAAGAAATTCCAAAGAATCGGCGAAAAATGGCCGATGCCGATGCCGATGCCGATGCTCAATTTTGTGCCGATACTAGCCGATGCCGATGCCGATGCCGATTAATCGGTCGGACTCTAATTTGTAGTATTTTCCAACACTGACAATAAGCAGTTCATCACATAATCTGTAAACAAGGGTTTGGGTTGGTCAAAGTTGGTTATTTTCATTCAGTGTATTTTGTTATTGTTCATATAACCACATAACCCGATAACGTAATAACGAACCAAGCGTGAACAAAATAATTAAAAAATTTACATTTGTAAACTACGGGCAACTTCATCCCTCATTTCCCCTTCATCTACAATCGCCTGATGAATCGTCTGCAGCTCTCCAGTTCGTCTGCAGCTCTCCAGTTCCTGTATAGCGAAGTGCAATGATGCCGTACAATAAAACCATAGGAAATAACGCCATATGGCTTTATTTCACTTTACATTGAGAAATAAAGCCATATTTTTGCGTATTGTCTTATTTCTTACTGTGAAACAGTGATCGGACTTCTACCACATTGTGGTACATCTGCCACTTTTTTAGCATCTACCACATCTATCACTCAAGGTCTGAAATCTACCACATATTCGCGTTTTTGAGTAGTTTTATTTTTGCTTGACATAAGTAAACACATCCGAATGGGAGGATAAAATAAATTGTAAAATAGTAAATTGCCTCAGTAATCAATTTTTCGACAGAAAACGCGGTTTTATTGTGTTAAATTGCAAAATATGTGATTTATAAAAATAATTACTTAATTAATTGTACTACAGACATAGAGTCTATCCGACAAACTGCGGCAGAAAGAATTACAACGCAACGAGAAAAAGCAAAACAACGATTTGATCGTCAGCATACTAAGCCGAAAATATATAAGAAGGATGATATTGTATTAGCTGACAGCGAAGTGAGTAGTACTGGTGAACCACGTAAATTAGAGCCACGCTTCAAGGGGCCTTTTGTCGTTGCCAAAGTTCTCGGTAACGACCGCTATGTAATTGAAGACCTTCCTGGTTCTCGACGTTCACAAAAACGCTACTCTACCGTATTTTCGTCCGAAAAGCTAAAACCATTTAATTATACATTTCCTGACAACGATAACGACAGTCTGGTAAGCTCAGGCGACGACGAGATCTGATGGGGGTCGATCAGAGATGCACGGGACGAAAGAAGAAACGAAGAAATAGGCAGTCGGTCAATTGAGCTATGGCGACGCGCACGCATTATTTAAATTCGAATTCTTACTAAATACATTTACTTTACTTCAATTAAATATATACATTAAATGAATTCTATACTATTAAAACATTGGTGAAGTGTTTTCGTTTTCTTTACACAAGATAGAATCAATTCNTTACTAAATACATTTACTTTACTTCAATTAAATATATACATTAAATGAATTCTATACTATTAAAACATTGGTGAAGTGTTTTCGTTTTCTTTACACAAGATAGAATCAATTCAAAAACAATTCCTAATTTTTGCTTTAAGAAATTTCCGTTGGGATTCTCAATAAAAGCCGTTTAAAACTTATTAATCTTCCTACACTTCCCAGGCGCAGGCAAAGGCTTGGTACAATTTTTATGGTTAAATTCCTGAC
>NW_016162919.1:11050-39534 GCF_001687245.7 Rhagoletis zephyria | reverse complement strand
TAATATACCATTAAATAGTTTTGTATGTTCAATAGAATAAAATGCCACACATACATGGGGAAATCTTTTGAGACGGGGACATTTTGCCTATTGGTATATTGTTGCCGCCACAAATCAGCTGCACTGCCAAGTGCGGTTTCTATGCCTTCGTTAATACTACTTATACATATGTGTAAATATCAGTAAATAATTATTCATAACAAAACTAACGGTTTAAATGCCTAAATTATTTGCTAAACTCGAGAAAATCAGGAAATTTCTAGTGCAACTCGCTCAAAATCTCCTTTTTATTAATAGTGGTATTCGCGCTTCTGTGTATTCGCTGTATCCTGCTTAAGTGTAACTGGAAGAGCGTGGGGTAGTTGTTGCATGTGTATTTGATGTAGCGCTAGCAACAACAAATCATGCAGTTACGATTACACAACATACAACGAATACACATAAGAGCGAATTCCCCTAATGTATAACTTCTGGAAAGGCCCGATCTCAAGCTTGGTGTTTTCAGACGTTAATGTATTTGTAGGCTCCGAGGAATAAAATTACAGGTATTAGAGAAATGTGCCAGTTACCAAATGAGAGAAAAAAGCTGCTCACAACTGTAACTGAATTTCGCGTATTTTATAAAAAGCGTATTTGGGTCTGTGTAAAAAATGCTCACCTCTAAAAATTATTTTATTGGTCAGTACTGGTTAATCTTTACTAATATAAACGCGAATGGTTTGTTTGTTACGCTTTCACGCTTTAAATAATCAACTGGTCATCAGGATAGCTTTTATCTCAATTAGCCCACGTTCCCACGGCAGTCGGGTCTACGTAACCGGAACGACCCAGATTTATATTTGGCCAAGGACTGTCACTCCAGCAACACTACCCAAAAACTTTTTGGGGAACTTGTATGGTGCTACAACAACGACAACAACAACAACAACAACAACAACAACAACAACTGAAATTTTATACTACCACCTGTTACAAAAATTAACTTATATTTAAAATATTTTATAAATGAATTATTACAAAATGTATGTCGATCAAGTCGTTGTATCCCAGAAATGGTGATTCTTAGGAACAAAAGTGGCATAACGGTTTTTGCAGATAACTGCATGATCTACACTTTTGTCTAACCTATTTTTAATGATAAGCCTTACGTTTAGCTTAAAAATGGTAACAATCAATTTATGTGACCTTTGACCTTGAATAATCTTTTTTACAGATCTCGGATCGATCAGGACTTTTCAAATTCCATAATGATGTTCGTAACATTCGTACCAAATTTCAGCTTTATGCGAGTTACTGCAACCTTCAGTTTAAATATATGGTTTAAGTAGAGTAGCGATTAAAAAATATTAGTTACACAGGTTATAATGTATTTCAATTAGGTTGACAAGTGATAATTTATGGGAAAAAATTGCCCTATGTTAGAGTTTTAATTTTTTTTTTGAAGTCTCCATCTCAAAAGATTTTCCGGCATACATACATGTTAAGAGGGCCTTGCCAAACACGCATTAAAAGCGTAAATAAAAATAAAGACACAAGTAAATTTATATTCAACAATGAGCATTAAAAGATAATTAAAACATAAGAATAAAATGTTCGTTTTCGTTTATGAAAAGTCGTTTGTAGCTGGTAATAAACTTAAGTACATCCACGAGTTTATGAATCAAATGCTCACTTCTACTAAACGCTTTTACTGAGTTTTTGCTAAAGACCCAATTGGAGTGGTCGGATCGTGAAAAATGAATAAATAATGCATACAAATTACAATTATGTAATTTTCAAATGAAGTACCAAGCCGTAGTGAAACATTCGCATTTTATCTTAAATTTTTATATGTGAAATAAACAGAGATTAAAAAACGATAATTACTTAGAAAAAAATTAAAAACAGAAAAAACGTACGATTCCTCACAACCCAATGTAATCAGGAAAAATTATTTAAATAAAAACTTTCAAATTCCCCCAATCACATAATTCACTTAGAAGTAATTAGAGGCAATCATGGTGTTACTTATGTATATGTGTGTGGAAATATGTAACTTCTGGTCATGTGGGGGCGTTCACAACTTACCGCTGGCTTTACGACTAAACATACTAGTTATGGATTTGCTGATACTTTTACGCTTATTATCGTTCCGCTTGAAGGGGTCATACGACGATGAGGGTGTAACTTGTACTGGTGATGCTGACGATATGCCTGCGAATGTCGTTTGTGGACCGAAACGCTGCTGCTGCTGTGGAGGCAGCGTATTTTTAGCAATATGCACTGGTGAATTGTCCGTCGCTTTACGCGCGTTTATCAAACGAAATTCGCGGTCGATGAGATAAGAGCGAGCCACATCGACAATTTCAAGCGAATCCTCACACATCGGCAATTCCGCATCAATTTGTTGCTTAAGTATGCGTAATATTTGCTGGAACGATGGTGTGTCCGAAGTGATAACAATGTCCGGCCGCAATAGAAGTGAATGAACCAATCGTAGTGGATAGCAGGCGAGCCGCGTAATCAAACCAGTAAGATGTAAGTTTACATATAACGTGTTGCTGGTGAACGTTTGCAATTTACCCCATATTGCGTTTAGGAAGGGACCTGAGGTGAAAAATGAAAGTAGTAGCAACATACTTAATTATTATTTTAGGGGTACGCTGCACACTTACCTAAACTTACTGTCCCTTGTGCAAAGAGATCTTCCGAAAAGTCTAAATCAGTAAGGACTAAATCGTTGTTGTTGCTCGATACGCGCCAAATTTCTTTTCTGTATTGTTTCGCAGCTAAACTGTTGCTATTGCTACTGCTCCCACTATTATCTAGCTCACCTTCACCGCCACTTGAGCTTAACATATGCATTGTGGAATTAGCGGTTGAGTCTGTACACTCACCACCATCTTCATCGACGGGTCGCCACTTAAATGACTCATAGCCGCTTGATTCCCCTATGGACTGCAGACTGTCCGGCTGTGTTTTTTCCACAGCAACTCTGGCGTTTATAGCCGAACTCGCGCTTTCGTTTTCCGTCAAAGCATTTGCTCCAAATTCAGTGAAAAATTGTTTAACCATCTCTATAGCCTGGGTCTGCTGTGCGCGTAGATTCTTTGGCGGCCACTTTTGGTATTTGTATGTGTTCCTCCATTTGGAACAGGCATTCTTACATTGTGTGATGCGGCAATGCGCTTCAAAGAGGTACGCGTGAAAGTTGGCATAGAGACTGTTGCCCGTGTGCACGCCGTAGTAGTTCCAATTTGCGCCGATGGTTTTACTCATTGTCGATGTCGGTGAAGGAGCGCTGGGTGCGGTGGTTGTGTTGCCACTGTGTCACCGAGTGATTTGTGCTTAGTTAATTCTCTTGCGCGTTTCATTACGTCTGGTGTAAGGTCCAGAAAAAATTCGGCTGTGTTTGTGTACGGGTCGATTTTATTTATTTTATGTCGATGCGAAATAGGCACATGCTTGCCGGGCAGTATGTACTTCAATAAAAGCTCCAGCATTAGGTCTTCGCAGTGCAACGCAAGCATGGTATCGAACAATGCCATTGTTACCATACACAAATTTGCATCCGTGGAACCCAGACGATCTATTAATATGTCCAATATCCGTTCTCCATCAAACTTTTCCGTATCCAGGAGAAATTTGACAAAGGCGCGCAGTAAACCTGGCTCTGTTATGGATCTCAATATTAAATCCAAATAGGACATTGCAGATATTTGTGACTCAACGTTTGTCTGGAAATGTTTGCCTTTCAATGTCTGTAAAAATTATCAAAGAATTGTTTCGATTTTTCGATCGGTGTTGATTAAAGAAAGAAGGATGAATAACATATAAAAGGGGACGCATAAGAGTTAGCAAAATATAAAATCAACATAAAAACGTAAAGCAAGGAATGAAGGCCAATGTGAACTAAATAGTGTTACCTTAAAAAAAAATGAATTTGTTCAACTACGCTATAAATATACTTATCTATCTCTGTGAGTCATACACAAGTTGCCGTGGACAAAATAATGAAAGATTTTAGTTCAAGTTATTACATGGTAAGTTATCTTCTGCAAAATAAATGCTAGCACAACGTTTTGTCCGTGAATAGTCTTCATTTACATGCTTATCGTTTAAAAGCGAAAACAAAACTTCCAAAATAATTTGCCTCTTTAAATAACAATTTACACATACCTAGGTAGATTAAGAAAAAAAATAAATAAATGTTATACATAACCTCAAAGGACAAAGTTAAGGTACAATTTGCATGTAAGGGGGCTTCCTGCAAAAACGGACTGCAGTTTTTATGGGCTGGTGGGGGGAAACCCCGGATCATAGCCTATGTAACTGCTCACTTATCATGACTAGTAGACTGATACATCTTGGTGAACGATTATCATCCCCATCCAAAATTTGAAAATCGCACCCCCCAGAGTGCCTAAANTTTTGCGACAAAGCCATACAGAGTAGTAGTGCATCCCTGGCTTGGTGGCCGATGCTACCTTCTCGATGCACGTATGGTATAAGTAGTGAAAATATAATGAAACTAGGAAAAAAAACAGTAAAAATATGTACGAGAAAAAGCGTGATACAATCAATTACTTAGTGCTTGAACCATTGTTGGTACGCAGCAGCTCTTGTCCGCTGTCACTGGAAGTATGTTTGTGCTGTTCCTGTGCCGCCGAAAAGAAAAACAGATCGAGAAGATGAACGTTTTGCATTAACACCACGCATAGCTGATTCAATAATATAACTAAACGTTTTTCCAAATCTGGCGGAAATATTTCCCCCTGGCTCGAAGCGAGTATCTTCAAAAGCGGCCTCAGAAAGGGTTCATGACAGAGTAACTGATGTCGCGAATGACTAACAAGTAGTTCATACAACTTTAATTGTTCCAATCGCACAGCATTGGCGTAACGACCTGTGGTACAGCCCCATTCGTATAGCTTATCAAGTAGGTTTTCACTGAGCATATATTCTAAACATGGCGCAGGTGGTGGCGCGGCATCTGCTGAGGGGATTGATACTTTGTTGCAATGATGTAATTCTACTAGCAACAGTGTCACCATAAAATCAAGATGTGATACTACGCCCAGTACATCATCGTGTGAAGAAGGTCGCTGTGGTGCATTTGATCGTTGAATAATTTCGTAGGCTTGCTGCCAATGTTTACAAAAACTATCATAACAGGCTCGAGGATCACAGTCTGTGGCTGCGTCGATCGGTCTTTGTCGTAAAGCTGTTGTTGTGGTTGAGCCTCCTGGGCCGTTATTGCTATTAGCAGCTGAAAAGAATGGTGAACTGTTTCCGCTGCTGCGTGTTAAGCTCTGTCGCAGCGGGCTAGAGCGTAGCCAACTCATTTAGTATGTATAAACTACTTCGACGCAGATAGTGAAATTTAGTAGCGTTGTTTACGTTGCTTGGTTCAAGATATCAACTTAGCGTCTGAGTTCTTATTCTTATCAATTATACATACAGTAGCCACCGAAGCCAATGAAATCTGGACTATCTATTAAGCTATTTATGTAGACGACTTCCAGAACATTTTCTGATCGGTTTTATGCTAAAAGAAAATTTTTAGTAGTCAATATTACAGTATGTATTAAAGTGCCAATACACTATTCAAGGTGCGTATAATTTAACAATCATGCATATGAAATACACATGTATATACATATATCTGTGGTCATAAGCAATAACCGCCTAAGTCGACTTGGGAAAGAAGTGAGTTATATATGCAGTCGTATTCTGCAACTACTATTTCATGTGTATGTGAAATCTAATCTCACTATCCAGGCTATTTAAAAAGTTATAGACAAACATATTTTGATATCCCCGAGAAAGATAACATTATTATCCAAATGTCTAAAACATTTCTTCTCGAATTCAGGTTTTACGACTTAAGCGGTTATTGCTTAGGACTACAGTATACAAATATGTATGTATGTGCGCACATTAATGTAACATTTCATGTAAAAATAAGGTGTGTGTGTAGATTTAGATTTCAAATTAGTAATTTACCTCTGGCCAATGCCTAAAGTGGGTATTGCACCTGGTTCTTATACCTATTTACAGTGTCATAACAGACATTTGTGCTTTAAAAATTTAAAAATACAAGTACATATAGCTCCATGAAGCAGGGGAGTCCAATGTTACACCTCCCGCACCAACCGCTCTTCAGGACCACAGCACACCACCTCTATTTCGCACAGTGCTATGTTTTTTTACACGACCTTAACTAATTTTAGTTTCGCTTTATCACTAAGCTAAGCATTATTAATAGTGCATTTTCGAAAGTATAAACAATTTCTTTTATAAGCACTAACAAATTTATGATTAATTTTTATTAAAAATACTATTTAATACGACATTTACCCCGAGTAAAATTTTAATCAACCATCCGAATAGAAGAAAAAGAAAGTATATGACTAAAATGACCGATCACAATAGTTTTGACAGCAGCAGCGTTGCCGTTTCACTTAAATTTAAGCAAAATTGATTAATTTTTTCCTGCCTGCAAAGAACGTAAATGCAAAGAACGTAAATCGTTCGGATAGCGTGATCTGTAGCCGTTGGTTCAGACAACGAAGGTTCTCTGGTTGGTTCATGGTACAAATGTACGATTGGTCTGCTTTCGTTGTTGTTGTTGTTGTAGCGGCTACTAAGCCCCGTTCGGGACGGTTCATCCATCATCGTTGTCGTCTATTTCAGCTAGGGGGAGGCCCAGGAAGTGTGCTACTTCAAGAGGGGCTGTCCATAGGGGTAGGGGCGTTAGCTGAGTGGGATTCTCAGGGCATGTGAAGAGGTGCCGGGAGTCATGTGGCGACTCTACACATGCCGGGCATTGGTTGGGCACATCCGCGTTGATTCTACTCAGGTAGCTGTTGAGCCTGCTGCAATAGCCAGAGCGAAGTTGGGCTATTGTTGTGCGGGTCTCCCGAGGCAGACAAAGTTCTGTCCCGTCCACGTCCGGTGGTTGTGTGCCTAGAACGGCATTCACAGGACGGGAGTCTACATAACTTGAGACTGATTCCCTGAGAATGCCGTTGAGGGCCTGTCGGTAGGTTGTCGGGTCCAGAGGTTGTTTAATATACCTCTGGACTTCGTCTGTCAGTTCGTAAAGATGCCTCCTGACGTGCCGTGGCGAGGGCTTTTCCGCGAGCAGTTGCCCGCTGGGATGGCCACGTCTGTAGCTCCCAGCAAGGAACTGCTTGCAGAGCATTATGTTATGCTCCTTTACCGGGAGCATCTGAGGAGGCATCCTGTCGCGGTTCGTAATGCCGTGTTTTGGCAGGTCTGCAGCTTCATCCCCTGCGTCCTGCTAGTCCCCGGCGACCATACGGGCGCTGCGTAGTTCAGAACCGGCCGGCCAAAGCCTTGTATGTTGCCAACAACGTTTCTTTATCTTTGCCCCAAGTGCTGCCGGCCAGCGACTTGAGGACATTGTTGCGGCTCTTTACTTTGTTGACAATTGCGGTTGTATGCGCCGAGAAGGAGAGCAGACTGTCGAAGGTAACTCCGAGGATTTTCGGGTTATTCACCGTCGGTATTGTTACGTCATCGACGTGAATACCCAGTGGCAGTCTGACCTCCTTCGTCCAGGTGGTGAAAAGGGTTGCCGAGGATTTCGCAGGGGATATGGCTAGGCTCCTTGCAGTGAAGAAGCGAGAAAGTTCGGAGAGGTAAATGTTTACTTTTGAGCACAAGTCATCAATTCCATTCTCAGACGCCATGATCGAACAATCGTCAGCATATGAGACTATATTAACACCCTCTGGTGGCTGAGGAAGCTTTGATATGTAATAATTAAACAGTAGCGGGGACAGGACACCACCCTGTGGTACCCCCTGTTTAATTTTACGTGGCTTGCTGGTTTTGTCTAAGATTACTGAGGAGTGTCGACCACTCAGGTAATTCGCCGACCACCGTTTGAGTCCCTGTGGGAGTGAGGAGGCGTCTATATCTTCTAGGAGCGTTGAATGACTGACAGTGTCGAACGCCTTGGACAGGTCCAACGATACTAGAATAGTTCTCCCACAGGGGCGGTATCGGTTTAGGCCACGAGTTATCTGAGTGTTTATGGCGTTAAGTGCTGTTGTTGTACTATGCACTTTACGGAACCCATGTTGATGCTTCGCTGGGGTCAGGTGGTTCGTGAAGTACGGGAGCAGCAGGGCCTCGAGTGTCTTCGCTACCGGGGAAAGGAGAGTTATCGGGCGATAAGACTCTCCTTTGTTGGCTGGTTTCCCCGGTTTGAGCAGTGGGACCACTCTCCCCATTTTCCAGATGTCTAGAATGACGAGAGTGGCCATAGACAGATTGAGGACCCCCGTTAGGTACGCTACTCCCGCAGGACCCAAACTTTTCAGCATCAACATGCATATTCCGTCGGGTCCAATGGCTTTGGAGGCTTTCGCCTTCCCGATGGCCACCTGAACTTTACCGCAAGTGAAAGCAAGGGGGGCACGGGTTGTTGGCAGTTTGTGCAGCCTTCTGGTCACTCGGCGCTTGGCTTTGTCCACCGGAGGATGCAGTATGAACTGCCGGCTAAAGTAGCTCGCGCATCGCTCCGGGTCCGACGAAGCATGGTCGCCGAAAGAAATTTCGACAGAGGCGAAGTTACAGGTCTTCAGATGCTCCTCCCACTTCTTCCGCTTATGTACGTTTACTAGTTGCCGAATCTCCGCGTTGACATCCCTAATACGGGGATCTCCGGGATCGGCCTGACGAAGGCTGTCGCGCTCATCGGCTAGAACAGCCGCTTCGGCAGGGAAGTTTGGACGTGGGTCCGTTATACATCCTGCCGGTATGAAGCGAGCTGCAGCAGCAGTGACAGCCCTGCGGAACTTACGTTCACCGAGATGGACGTCGGTTGGTGTGAGAAGCGCAGTGAAGGTGTTTTCCAGCCACCACCATTATCTCGCTCGCGATCTCGACGGTGCACGTTGTACCCGGCGCAATTCAACAAAGTTGAATTGCTGTGCACCTTCGTCTCTTGGACCGCAGCTATCAATATACCATGCCGACACATGAAGACGGTTATCTCCTCAATCTTGCTCTGTAGCCCGTTGCAGTTAAATTGAAGGAGCTTCATGTGGTTCGGGAGACGTGTTGTGATGTGGGGTGTAAAGGATGTGTGTGTTCTTACTGCCGTTGGCTGTGTGCGCTGCTGTGATGGTTGCTGCCCTGTGGTGGTGGCGGGAGGCGTCGCAGTTGGGGTCTGCGACCGAGCAGCGCAACACGGGCCCTCGAAGTTCCTCGTCCAGTCTCGCGTGGTACGCAGACCTGAGCATGCCCTAAAGTGGCACCAGCCAAGGCAGGTGTTGCACTTGACTGATGTCAGATTGCGGAATATCCTGGTCTGACATACCGTGCAGATTGTAGGAGGAACCAGGAGTTGTTGGCGGCGGCGTGTGGGTGGTGGTGCGGCTGTGTGTGTTCTATGGTCAGTCGTGGCTGTGGTATGGTCTGTGGTGTTATTATGTTGTTGTGCTGTGGTGACTGTGTGAGGCTGCTCTAGTGGACTGTGGTTAGCCGTGGAGGCTGCTCTGTTTGAGCAGCAGGGGGCCACATACGACGTGGTCCACTGCCGATGTGTCCGTAGTCCTGAGCAGACTCTGAGGTGACACCACCCCTGGCAAGCATTGCACTTGACAGAGGTGGAGTTGTGTTGTAGTCGTCTCTGGCATACACAGCAGGTGTAGGTTTCATCTAACCCCGTTTAGGTCGGCGAAGTATCTCAGTTGGCGTTGACGTCGCTTCAACAGCTGACTATGAATACCTGAATGCAAATGCAGCCGTCCACATAGCCAATATTCGGCAACGCTCACGGCAACACAAAGCAAAAAGATGGCTAAAAGTGTGTTTGCATTGTTCAACTTTGCGTTCAACATTTGCGTTCAACTCAGCGCAGGGTTGCACGAAAAAAAGTTGAATGGCTAAAAATATCAAAATATGAAAAAATATCAAAATATTCGCCATAAAAAGGTGTTTGCATTGTTCAACTTTGCATTAAACTTTTGGTTGAATGGCCTTTCAACTAATCGCTTTCAACAAAGTTGGTCGCCAGCCAACATTTAGCCATTCAACTTTTTTTTCGTGCAACCCTGCGTTGAGTTGAACGCAATTGTTGAACGCAAAATTGAATAATGCAAACACTGCTTAACTCTCATCTTTTCGCGTGCGTCGCTCGTCAGCTGTTCCAAAGAAATAAAATTATGTGAAATATTTTTCCCTTTTAATCAATTGCGGGCAAGAAATACCGTTTTTAATGCAATTATTGATATGAAATATTAATTTATCTGTCGTTAGTATGTTAATTTAGTGGTCCAAGCATTCACTGCCAAGCGTTCATTGCAGCAAGCATACTTTTAACGTGCATTCTGTCAAAAAAAAAAAAAACCCTCAAGAAAAAAACATTTAAAAATATAACGAATCATCAAAAATAATTTATTTTTAAAGATGTGAAAACAAAGGCAAATAAACCATCACGAAAATGTTATTTTGTGCATTTACCTGTGTCCTTGACCTCAGACGCTATATTTCTCCTTGCCAAACTATTCCCACGTACTCAGCATGCCGATGTCGCTTTCATATCGTATCGCATATCGCATCGCGTATCGTATCGCTCTAATGTGCACCGCGCCTAAACAGGTTCACGACGATACATGTAACTTTCATGAAGATTAACCATAAAAATTGTGTTCAATTAACAGCTGGAACCAGCTGGAACCAAGAAAACTATGTCCGCCAAAATAGGTTAAACGCAAACTTGAGTTGACATATTTACACGCATACATGCAGACATACATATGCACATGTACAGTGGAGTAGCACTAAATTGGACATCGCATTTTTTGTACTTTGATGTGTTTGAATCTTTTTATGGCACTGAAGATTTGCCTACGGATGAAAAAAAAATTAAAAATCATCTGTGGATATATGTAAATATATTTTTATAAACTCTGAAGTATAGAAATTTTTAAAATCATTTTTTTGTCATTATATAATTGTGTTCAATATATATGATATTGTTTGCAACTTATGTTTATTTTTAATGACTTTCATTTAAAATATAATTCAATCTAGAACAGAAACCACAATAATAAAAGTTTAAAAGTTTGCACAAATTGCAAAAAAAAACGAATCAAACTTCAAGAAATAGTCATCAAAATTTCAAAATTTTTGATTAGAATATGTACTTAGAAAATTTTCGGCTATGCAGTATTGTAGCCCATTCAATTATAGTATAAGAAAGTGCAAGTTTCAAGTTGTTAAAAATTACCGTTGATGTTTTAGATTTTTTTTTGTGGGGGTGTTGCTTTTTTTTATACAAAAAAATTATCATGAATTATGTATATGAAAGAAAATGCGCAACACCCTCCACAAAAAAATTCTAAGAAATTAACGGTCATTTTTAACGACTAGAAACTTGCACATTAGTATACTATAATTGAATGGGCTACAAAGCTGCATAGCCGCTTATTTCATGAAGCGAATCGGAGCTATGACATAATTTTTTTTACGAAATCCGTTCGACTTAAAAAAGAATGGCTCATATGCAACTAAAAGATATAACCAATTTAAATCTTTTTTTTATTAAATCAATCGAAAAAGAAAAATCAAACCAAAATACTTAACATTCATATGAATTCACAAAATGTTAATTATTGCTCAGCTCCGAGTGGTGAACTTCTAGAGCGATTTTGATAGCTTTTGACAATCCACACGGCTATTCGTAATTGCAGCTTCTCTGTATTTAACGTTCTCTGGAGAAGATATACAAAAAATGTTAAAACCCTCTTATGGACATGTTAAACGGACTGGTGAAATTCCGTAGTGCATCCATTTCAGACGACAATATTTTCACTCAAAAATATGCACCTTCTCGTTCTTATATGTTCTCTGATAAAGGCGCATATGCGACTAGAATACAACAATAACAATTTCATTCATAAACGCATGCGCATATTCTTCAATGTCAAACTCATTCATTCATTAATTCAATTGCCACACATCTCCCCGCAAACACATCGCCGACAAGCGCAACTTCTTCGCGAGGGCCACAAAAATTCTAAAATGTAAAATTGAAGAAATAACAGCCCGCCAAATGAAAAGTAGCAAGTCCGCAGTAATATCTGAGGAAATTTGCAAAAATAACTTATCTCGTATTACGAAATTTTTCTTGCCATTCTCCACCATACAAAAAACAAGTAAATGGTTCTGTTCTGATTTTTAACCGACTTCCAAAAAAGGAGGAGGTTATCAGTTCGTCGGATCTTTTTTTTTTTTGTTTTCTTTTTTTTTTATGTATGTTACCGCATAATTTTGGACCACGTCAACCGATTTCGATAATTCTTTTTGCATCGGAAAGGTAGTGTCTCAGAGGTGGTCTTCTAATCTGGTTAAGATCCGATCAGTGGATCATGAAATATATATATATATATTTATATGAGAGTTGAAGTCGGTTTTTTTTTGCTAAAAATTACTTGTTATATTATTATATTCTGATTTTATTATTATATATTTTCAATTATTTCATTTGATATTTCGCCTGCAGAGGATGGTTTTCTGGCAGGCACTGATACCTCCTCCTTTTCTGGAAGTCGGTTAAAAAATTAGCAGGGAAAGGCGAGAAGAAAGTCTAATTAGATTCACAACAAATCTTTTGGGATGATGAAAACTGGAGAGCACGCGAGAGACATGAGTGGTCGAGAAAAATGCACGTTCTGTAATTAAAAGAAGTAGAAAATAAATTTAGAAATATTGAATTAGATATAAAATTTAAGAAGAAAAAGTAATGCAATACATAAATACAGGGATGGGCGTTATCCGGAAAATGAATAACTGAATAAAAAAAAAGTAAGAATAAGTTTTCATTCATAATTTCAACAATTTTGAATGACAAATAAATTTTTATTCTTCATCCAAGCACTTGCGAATGATGAATATATTTTTATTCAATACTCAAATAATTTCAAAAAACGAATATCATTTTTATACATCATTGCAGCACTTTAGAATGATGGTTAAATTTTTATTCATCATTCAACTAATTTCAAATAACGAATAAATTTGTATTCTTCATTCAAGCACTTTAGAATGATGAATAAATTTTTATTCTTCATTCAAGTAATTTCAAGGGCGCCCACACAAACGCAATGGAAGGACCAAGTGCAGAAGGACCTGTCTGCGCTCGGGATAACCAACTGGCGCAAATTCGCACAGGAGAGAAGCAATTGGAGAAGCTTTTTGGTCTTGGCCCAAATCGACAAACGGTTGTAGTGCCAAATAAATAGTAAATATGCATATAAATAAGAAGGGTGAATAATGTATTTTTTTAAGAAATTCAAGCTCCTATTTTCCTATGATCTTATGCAGGATTGCCGATGCTATATTAGGCAAGTTTTTTTTACTGAAGATCTCAATTTTTGTTTAACTGTTGTTTTTTTAGTTTTTGTTAAATGTTATGGCAAATGCTATATAATTTATTGTTTAATTACTATTTATTGTTTAATTAAGATAGTGATTAATGGCATATATGATTATAACCGCTAAGAAAACAAAAAAAGATTAAATTTATGGTTGTTTGGTTCCTGGTCCAGAGTCTCAGTTTCGTAGTTATCTTCTTCGCTAGGTAATTCAACGTGAATGTTTTCTTCCAAAGGCAGATCAGCATCATTGTTCTGGTGAGCAATATTATGTAAAACACCGCAGGCAACAATAATTGACATATTCGTTTCTAGCGAAATCCTTAATCCAATAGATAATATTGGAAACGGACGCTTCCACATGGCAAAGCACCTCTCAATGCAGTTTCTAGTTCGGATTTGCGACTCATTGTATAACCGTTCTGCAGCAGTGTTAGGATGTAAAAGTGGGGTCATCATATATTTGCTGACAGCATAACCACAGTCGCCTAATATAAATCAGTCTTTAAAATTATTCACTTCGAAACGATGCTTAATACGGCTGTTGTTAAAATTTTTGCTATAATGAGCAAAGCCAGGCCACCCCCACACCAGATCGATCATTTCTAAATTAGCATTACACATTGCTTGTACGTTAAGGGAAAAATACCGTTTCCGGTTTCGGAATATTTCGGAATTTTTCCCACCAGGCGATTGTACTCTAACCTTTATGTTAACAGCAACACAACCGGGTATGTTTTGCGTTTTCAAATTGCTATATCTATGAAACTATACATCGGATTAACTTGAAATTTCATGATATGCTCAACAAAAGTATTCTACACAATATTGGATTGGGCCACCTCGACCAGAGCCAGTCTGGCCATTTTTCGACTTTTACCCCTCACATCAACAGCTACATACCCGGGTATTAGAGCTCTTGTTAACAGTCGATTATCCGGTTAACCAATTATTCGAATAGTCGAGTAGCAACATTTGCATTGACTGAAAATCGAATAGCAAGTATTCGATCGTTTCATTAACTTCGACTAGTCGTGCAATTGATTAACTGTCATCATTCGAATAGTGAAAAATGTTTAAATACAATTTTTTTCACACTTCAAAACCAAAAATTTGCTTTATCCAAAATGAGTTTACGTAAGCGTAGCTGGGTGTGGAACTTCTTTTCTAACTCCGAAGGTGGAAAAGAAGTCCAGTGTTCAATATGTGGACAAAATATGGCCTATAATAATTCGACATCGCTTTGGCAACCCATTTGAAGGCCATTCGTAAAAGGAACAAGGAGCAGGACCTGGAAATGTATGTTTATGTTAACGAACTAATAAGTGGTAATTTTCCATAGTTTATCCTCCCCAGGACCACAGATGTAGCCAAAGTGAATGTGCCGAACCAAGCCCGGCAAAAAGTTTCAAGCGTAGAAGAAAAAACGAAGATGGCGAAACTACCCTGCAGTGAAAAGCTAAACCAGCTAATTAAAAATACTAGTTCATTAACTAGTATGTGCCTACCAGTTCGACAATTTCGAAGAACTTAGCAGGGTTCGTATTTGCACACACATGCGCAGCACATCCTAACATTTTACGCTCACACACGTGTGCTGTGCATATAAAAAATTAAAAACTTGCTCACATCACATGTGTGTGCCGTTTGGTAAAAAGCACGGGCACATGTGTGTACTTTATTTTTATTAATATAAAGCACACGCACATGTGTGTGCTTTGCGTAGAGAAACTTATACACTTCGATTTCTATCTCAAATCTTAAAATAATTTTTTAATATGTTTTCTGTCATATAAAAAAACAAACAACATCTCACTTTTTATTGAATTGTCTTTCAAAAAATAACGTTTAATAAACAAATTCTTTTAAAAATATATTATGTGCATGTGCATGGGCTGAAATTTGTACAAAAATCGGCTCACACACATGTGCATGTGCTTAATAACAAACAGCACACACTTTTCTGTGAGCAGAGTTTGTTTTCCACTTATGCACACACATGTGTATGAGCAGTGAGTACAAATTGAATGTGTTTCTGGCGTGTGTGTGAGCAGAGCATGTGTGTGCAAATACGAACCCTGGAACTTAGGCGATTAGCGACATCTGCCTTTGAATTCCCTGCAGTGAAAAGCCAAACCAGTTAGAAAAAATACTAGTTCATAAACTAGTATGTGCATACCAGTTCGACAATTTCGAAGAACTTAGGCGATCAGCGACATCTGCGTTTGAATTGCCAAAGCCAAAAATAAAACGCAATTAATTGCTTTTCTTACAAATGTCGGCTGTGGCGTCACGTGAAGACTACTGGTTTTGGTTCTGAAATCGCAGGTTCGAGGCCGCTTGGAGGTGGTTAAGATTTTTAAAGTTAAATAAATGTAAGTAAAAATAATTTATTCAATTTATAAATAACCCTGCAGTGAAAAGCCAAACCAGTTAGAAAAAATACTAGTTCATTAACTAGTATGTGCCTACCAGTTCGACAATTTCGAAGAACTTAGGCGATCAGCGACATCTGCCTTTGAATTGTCAAAGCCATAAATAAAACGCAATTAATTGCTTTTCTTACAAATGTCGGCTGTGGCGTCACGTGAAGACTACTGGTTCTGGTTCTGAAATCGCAGGTTCGAGGCCGCTTGGAGGTGTGTTAAGAATTTTAAAGTTAAATAAATGTAAGTAAAAATAATTTATTCAATTTATATAAATAAATAACAAATTTGAAAATCTAATTGCATTGCAAAAAAACATTTAGGAAGAAATGCTATTGCTATAAAAACAAAGAAATTTAACAAAAATATTTTTTTTATTAAATTTAAAAATAACAATAAACAGCATAAACAAAAAAATAAATTTATAAAAAATAAAAATAAAATAAAAAAATAGAAAATAAAAAAATTTTCCCTGCGCCACGATTTGAACCTGGGACCTCAGGCTTACCACGCGAGTGCTTTGCTCTGTCGGCCATTGTGACTGCTGGAGCGTCGCGAGCAAAGATGCACACTTATGCTTTTCACGGGGTATGGATTGGCAAACTATCTTATCAACTGGTATGATCCTTCTAGTATTTATACTAGTAGATGCTGATGCATAGCCTGACAATTGACATCTCGTAGGACATCGCAATGTTAAAAATACCAGTCGCTAATATTGAAAAAGGATAGAACGTGAACTAGTTCGGCTGAAACGCAAACCGGTAGAATTCTAGTTTACAACTAGTAGCTTTCCCTGCAGGGAAATAACAAATTTGAAAATCTAATTGCGTTGCAAAAAAACATTTAGGAAGAAATATAAAAACAAAGAAATTAAACAAAAATATTTTTTTTATTAAATTAAAAAATTACAATAAACAGCATAAACAAAAAAATAAATTTATAAAAAATAAAAATAAAATAAAAAATAGAAAATAAAAAAATTTTACCTGCGCCAGGATTTGAACCTGGGACCTCAGGCTTACCACGCGAGTGCTCTTCTCTGTCGGCCATTGTGACTGCTGAGAGCGTCGCGAGCAAAAAGGCACACTTATGCTTTTCACGGGGCATGAATTGGCAGACTATCTCATCAACTGGTATGATGCCACTAGTATTTATACTAGTAGATGCTGATGCATAGCCTGACAATTGACATCTCGTAGGACATCGCAATGTCAAAAATACCAGTCGCTAACATTGAAAAAGGATAGAACGTGAACTAGTTCGGCTGAAACGCAAACCGGTAGAATTGTAGTTCACAACTAGTAGCTTTCCCTGCAGGGTTGCCAAAGCCAAAAATAAAACGCAATTAATTGCTTTTCTTACAAATGTCGGCCGTGGCGTCACGTGAAGACTACTGGTTCTGGTTCTGAAATCGCAGGTTCGAGGCCGCTTGGAGGTGGTTAAGATTTTTAAAGTTAAATAAATGTAAGTAAAAATAATTTATTCAATTTATAAATAAATAACAAATTTGAAAATCTAATTGCGTTGCAAAAAAACATTTAGGTAGAAATATAAAAACAAAGAAATTAAACAAAAATATTTTTTTTATTAAATTAAAAAATTACAATAAGCAGCATAAACAAAAAATAAATTTATAAAAAATAAAAATAAAATAAAAAATAGAAAATAAAAAAATTTTACCTGTGCCAGGATTTGAGCCTGGGACCTCAAGCTTACCACGCGAGTGCTCTTCTCTGTCGGCCATTGTGACTGCTTGAGCGTCGCGAGCAAAAAGGCACACTTATGCTTTTCACGGGGCATGAATTGGCAGACTATCTCATCAACTGGTATGATGCTACTAGTATTTATACTAGTAGATGCTGATGCATAGCCTGACAATTGACATCTCGTAGGACATCGCAATGTTAAAAATACCAGTCGCTAACATTGAAAAAGGATAGAACGTGAACTAGTTCGGCTGAAACGCAAACCGGTAGAATTCTAGTTCACAACTAGTAGCTTTCCCTGCAGAGTATTTCAAACGAGCGCCAAGAGACCATTTCTCGTGCCTGGATGGCCTGAAGGATGGATCACTTTGAATTTTGCTATAAGTCACGTATTCATCTCCATCATAATTCAAGCGGTACCACACAATTTGTGGTACTATAAATATTCAAAGCCTATCAACCGCAAAACTTGAAATATTGAAACTTGAATATTGAAAGAAAACAACTATTCGAATAGTCGAATCTGTCAAGTAATCCAATGAAAACAACTAGTCGATTATGAACGGTTAGTCGAAAGTGAGCGGTTAATCGATTAAAGGTATTCGCTTATTTTTTGAAACAACTTTTTCTATTCGATTAACCGATTAATCGGTTGGTCGATTAACAAGAGCTCTACTGGGTATGTATGTGAAAACGCATGCGAATTTGTTGATACATTTAATAAGTAAACATTATTACGAATAAAATTCTTAATATAGTACAAGAATATAATGATAATGTGTATAACATTATAATACATGCAAAACAAAAAAATATCAATAAATTGGAAATTATAAACTTTTTAGTTGCATATATTGCATTGTGACAAATTAGTAGAATTTTTTGCATAAAGGAGTTTTTTGCAGGCTTTTTTGTTGGCCGTCGTTCTGAGCATGGAGTATAACAATTAACCTTTGCCTTCATCGCCTCCCAACATCCATTATCCTCTGTTTATTGCTTCAACGGCGTTGCGCGTAGAGAATATTCTGCTTATTCGACTATTTGTAGCTCCTACTTCTATTTCAGGTTTCGCCAGGTGCTCACTAATGGCGTTTTCTTTTCTCGAAAAAAATGTCACCTTCACGCGAGCACGCAATATGCATGTGAAGATGCTGAGAAAAGAACACGAACACTTGATAGCCCTGGCGCAGGGCAGAATAAATGCAACATTATTTCGAGAAAAGAAAACTCCATAAGTTGAAGAAGGAACATCATACGTTGGTTTGTAGAAGCCTTCTGGTGTGGGTTGTCTCCACTTAAATTATGTACATACGTAGAGAAGGTAGCCACATCCAGGATATTATAAAGTAATGGTAAAGGACATGTATTCATTCGCCGCTTGAGTGAATATTTTGCTAACCATATTATTAACGTCACCTTCGGTTTTGTTGTGATCTAATATCAAAAGTCCCTTTTTCTTAAGACCTCTTACTTCGGTTTTGTAATGCATTCCTGAAAGGAACTCAACTGTTTTATTTTTCTTCGGCACGAGCTCGTCCATTGTTTGCAGACCTGAGTATGTTGTGGGTTCGAAACTGACTGTTTGTGGTGGTCTGGTCTGCCGTCCTTTCCTCATCTTCACTTTCGTCTTCCGGGTCGTTTTCTGGTAATTTTTAATGAAAAAATGAAAAAAAAATCAAACATTAACAGAAGAAAAATTAAAAAAATTACAGGTTCTATACTATGTACTAAAACCAGTACTGTAACAAAAAAAATTAAGTTATTCGGGTGTACGTGGCGTATAAGTAACATGCTTTACTGCTCGTATTTCATACAAAAAATCTTTGCGCATTTTCATTTGACCACTCATATTTCGTATTTATCCATCGATTTTATTCGAAACAGAACGCGCTTTAGTAGAGATGCAAAAATTTGGCACAGAGCCTGTTATTTTTTAAATTTTTCTTCTGTTAAAGTTTGTTTTTTTTCAATTTTTCATCAAAAAATAAAAAAAGCTGGAATGATTAATTAATTAGTCAGAAACTTTCAGCCCTATCGGAAAGTGATGTATGTATATACGGTTTATGGAAAATTCCATTGGCTTTCATTTGCCGTATTTTGCATAAGATTTTTAAATTGGTTCGTAAGATATACGTGAATAAAAGGAACCAGTTTTTGCTTTAAGCTGAATAACGGTGAATTGCAAATGTCTCGAAATCGTATTCAAAGAAAAAAAATTAGCTCGATTTTCGGAATCACCGAGCAATTCTACATAGGAATTGGATAGTGGCGGCTGAAGAACCAAAATCAAATTAAAATTTGTGATCCAGTGGTATTAGCCAGATTAAAAGAAATGTATTAAAAATTCTCATTTTCGTCATAACGCAATGCCATTTCCCATACAAAATGTATGCGCATACCCGGGTAAGCTACTGTTGACGTACATACGTACAATTTTTCTGCTGTTGACATAAAGGCTAACGTGGGTACCAGCGATACATCCCACTATTTTTGGGAATTTGGCAATTCTGTGAAATGCCCGGTTAGAATTTTCAATTTCATTTCAAGTTTTCGGCATTTTAATAAAGTCTGGGGAAAGTCGTGCAATGGCATTCGACACTTCTTTAACAACGCGGCTAGCAGTGGACACATCAACTCCACACAAATCTGCAACAGCTTCCTGATGCATAAAAACGCAAAGTTAGTAACAACATTTCTCCTGGGCTTAGGACGTGGTTTCAGGAAAATCAGGTGAAGTGATAAAAATAATGAAGCTTTATAATTTAAATTTTCACAAACCTTTTAATAGATCTCTGAATATTATTTTATATTTTACCCAAAAGGTAAAGTACACTTTTTTTGGAACGCCGTAACCGAATGAAGGTATTGTCATGGAATTCCTCAAAATAGTTCAACCGCACTTTATAAGTTCGGGGGTTTACAAAACGCCGTCTCGGAAGCCATACATAGTTTGAAAGGTAGGGTTCAATCGATACAAGTAAATACAAGTAAATACTCGATACTTTTCATTTGATACCAAGCATCAGTATCGAAAAAAAAGTACTTGGTATCGAAAGAGTAATTTCTACTACTTTTATCATTGCAACGGCAACTTAACAATTGACACCCGTTATTAGAGTTTTCGCGAAAAGTGCGGTCATGTAGTAGAGAAAGTAGAAATCGCTTGTCTGGAAAGCATTTAGAAAAGTTGTTGTTTCTTGGCAGTGTGCCCCAAAAGCTATTTTTTCATAAATATTTTGTGAATAATATACTTATATGAAGTCATATATGTAATTATAACTAATATTGCTCCTCAGCAATGTACCAAAAGAAACAATAAATTTTTTTTTTCATAAATAGTTTGTAAATGATGCAGTGCGCTGTATACTTATAGGGGTGACCTTATGGATAAGTGTCGGATTTTTATTTTTATTTTCAAATTAATTTTAGTTACTTTTTTATAAAAAATATAGTTCATTCTATGACAAAAACCATGTAAATCCAAGTTTAAAATTTTGTAGAAAAATTAAAAGAAAATCAAAGTTTCATCAAAATTAAACACTTTTTATTCAGAATAAAAAGTGTGGAATTTTGATGAGCACAAGTTGTCCCTTCTTATTATTTACGTTCTTTGATGAAACTTTGTTGATTTTCTTTTAATTTTTGTACAAAGTTTTAAACAGGGATTAACAAGGTTTTTATTATGGAATAAACTATATTATTTATAAAGAAAGTGAATAAAACTAATTTGAAAATAAAACAAAAATAAAAATCCGAAACTTATTCATATTGGGTGACATATACACTCATATGACTGAAACAATTATAATCCTTGGTAATGTACCACAAATATTAATTAATAATTATTTTGTATTCTTACTAAATAACTTAAATATATACGTTTTCTATACCTGCAACTTTATTGGCTTTTTATTTGATTTTGAATACAATGTTTTAAACCATGATAAGACGTAATGATACGACCTTTTACAACAAAAAAAGGGAAGTATCTCTCGAAAGAGAAGATGAAAACAATTCAAGTAAGTACTCGATACTTTGCCGATACTGAGTAGGTATCGATACTTTTAGTCTTTTGAGTACAAGTACTCATTAGAGTGATACCTTAGTGGTATCGATTGAAACCTATTGAAAGGTACTCAATTTGCTCCGAAAATTGTTTGCGTAAAATTCTCCACGCTATATTTTTCTTGTATCTTTGTTTAACTCTCAGCTGTCAGTTCACGCAAAGATCTATTCAGACAATAGTTGCATTCGTTTACTTTTTCCAGCAATAATTATCCAGCAGAAAAATTCTGGCGAATTGCCGTCTGATCGCTCACAAAGAGAAACATATTCAAAATAGTAAACGAAAAGGAAACTGTCAAAAACTTGTAAGTTTCAGTTGACAGCTTGTTTGAATTGAAAATCAAAAGTGCAATAAGGAACATGGGAGATTGTAAAAAGCTGGACATAGTGGCTGAATTTCTTTATTCATTCTGAACGTTTGGAATACACTTTTTTGTTTACTTATTCTTTAGAACGTTCCTGATGATATGTTAACGTATATTTCAAACGTATTCTGTTTATTCCGGCTGTGAAATGGGATTATCCGGAATGTATAAAGAAACGCAGCCAGTGTGTTTCCAGGAACATTCCGTAGAGTCCAAAATGGTAAGTACTCAAAAATATGTATTTGAAACGTCTTGTTAAAACTATAGATGTGGACTACCGAGCAAAAATGGTAAGTGAGCTTGCCGGCTACGAAATGTTTGGGGAAATAGTTTCTTTCCAGATTATTTCCGACGGAGTGGCTGATGAGCCACAAGTTGTTGAAGGTGGGGATGTAGGGGACATTCTTCCGAGTTGTAGCCAGGGTGAACCGGAGGTTGTTCAAGAAAGTGATGAAGTACCCTTTATTCCAAATAGTAACCAGGAGAACAGGGCTCAGTGGCTTGATGCACCCACTAAACTTCTTATTTCATTGGTGAAGGAATTGCGGCCCAAAGTTGGGAAGTGTGCCAGCCATCGGAGTAAAAAGCAAGCACAAGTGGAATCGAAATTTTTCGGTTTGGAGCGCCTCTACAAAAACACCCAAAGTATTACATAATACTAAAACCGGCAGAGCAAGGCAAACTTGCCCTTTTCAAGCGGAAGGCTTCCAAATTCTATTTTGACATTTTTATTATAATCATTGGAATCTTTGGGTATAATTGCAGTGATCTGGACGACCTTTTTAAAGAAAAGGCATCAATTCATCCAAGCTGTGTAGTCGATAAATGAGACTGAAATTATTTCTGAAACCGCTAAAGATACGGGTGCATTTTCTGAGCCCTTGACATCTATAATAGGTATTAACGAATTGAAAGATATGTAAAGAAAGGACACGAAAAATACTAGTCAATTGTATTTACTCATCACTTGCGTAAAACTAACTGTAAATAAAAAGTAGATATACACATTCATAGGGTATGTTGTCGTTGTTAATTTCGCGTAACTACTTTTTGTAACTTCTACGTGTGTGCGGCGAAGTGTGAGCTTTCGAAGAAAATTTTGTGCAAAAAGCATACATCGAAGCAGCCTTTAAGCAGATTCGGGGCTCTGAGTTTTATAATACAACGAAGACAAATGGAGTCCAAGATGCCACCAAGATAAAAATACTGGACAAGTTCCTTGTTTTTTGTTATTTTTTGCACTAATAAATACTTGGTGTGGCAAGCCATCTGCCAGTGTGGCACGAGAGCAAAAAATCATGACCACGGGCTCCATAAATCAAGAAATTTGTATGAAGGAATGTTTGCAATATCGTTTGCTGTCGCTCATAAAGCAACATAAAGGCTCAGATCTGTTCTGTCCCGATTTAGCATTGTGCCATTACCCTCTTGTTCCATGCTCCTTAGGCATGAACTGGAATGTCAATCACGGGGTATATATTGTTCAAAAGGACCACAACCTACTAAACTGTTCACAATTGCGACCCGTTGAAAATTATTGAAAGAAAATAGATAAAAACGAAAGAAGACATCAAAAATTATCAGAATTTCAAAATAAGTTGGCAGAGAGAAGCAGATACCGTCACAATAAGTGATATCTATATCCTAATGAGAGGGCTCAAGTGTAAATTGCGCCGTTTTGTTTATAATGAAGATAATTGAAATAAGTTTTTTTGTTTAATATAGTAAGCTTAATAAAGAAGAATTCGGCCGCTGTGGTGTAGTTGTAAGCAGTGCGCGCTTTCACTCATCAGCACCTGGGTTCAAAGCAACATCGCAAAAAACCTTCTGTAATATTGCAAACTCTGCTTCATTTTCACTTTCGCTGTCGCTTTCAGATGATAACTCTATCGCAGTCATAAGCACACTTAAGAATAAATTTGCGCATTTCGCTATCTTTTCGCATATCGGAATGTTTTACGTGATACATTTTTTTCGTACATTTTTTATAAAAGTATAGTATATTCCATAAAATAAACCATATAAGTCAAAGTTTAAAACTTTATGCACAGCTCAGGAAAATGTATCACGTAAAACATTTCGAATGTTGTAAAAAGTAAAAGTGTGCTATTTAGGTAGGCGCCACTGTATATACATATATATATGCAGCGTTCAAACTTTTTTTATTTAGTACATAAGTTTTGTTTATTTGTGATGAATTGTTTTAGTTTTTGCTTTGTTTAATTTTTTTAGCGAATTACAAGAATGTGTATATTTTTTTAGATATAAATGTTATAATGTTAAAATAAAAATACTGTTTTTATGATGTAATTATATTTTAAATATTTGTATTTTTATTTCCTCTGTTTACTTAACTTTTATAATAATAATTTTAATAATAAGCTAGCAATCAATGAAATTTTTTAGTTTTTCCAAAAACTGAATTGATTCCTCGCTTAGCGATACATTTTTGTAGTACTGGGCGAAAAATTGTAACTTATAAAGATTGCGGCAAATCGAAGGGATTTATGGCATCATGCAATTTTCGTCGTTCGACCCTCTATGCCATCAACCATTCTTCCTCTTCCTCTGCCACTAACCGAAACGCGATGGAATGCATTGTTTTAGTTGTGATGAGCACTTCCAAAACTGAACGTTGTCCTACAAAGGATTAAGCTTTGATTTAGTACTAATGTTTAAATTTCCGGAGCACTAGTTTACTAATAATGCGGCTTCCAAAATTCACAGTGGCAACTGGACCTAGCAAAGGGTACCCTTTGGTATTTGCACACTTATTTAGGTTTATTACATGAAAACGCGCGATTGAAATCAAAATATTTCAACTCACATGTGTAGTGAAAAGACTATACTTTAATTTAGCACTAATATTTAAATTTCCGGAGCACTAGTATATTTATAATGTGGCTTCCAAAATTCACAATGGCAACTGGACTTAGCAAAGGGTACTCTTATCCTATTTGCCCACTTATTTCGGGTTATTACTAGAAAACGCGCGATCTAAATTAAAATCTTTCAACTTACCCGTATAGCTAAAAGATGGAGCTTTAATTTAAAATACAGATTTGAAATTTCCGCGCACTAATTTATTAACAACTTTAATCTGAAATACTATTTTATGTGAAACACACTTTTATGTGTAAAACACGCAAATTAAATGGCGGGAGGGGAGCTGTCAAAATAACTGTCAAACAGCTTTACGAAAGTTTGAAGAAAAGTAAAAAAAGTAAAATCCGCTAGAAATGAAATCGTCGGGAATATTCAGCGTTGGGCTGAATATATGCGGAATGAAATACGGACAATTTCTAAGGAGATTTTAAAAAATTCTGGAAAACACAGGAGCCAAACTAGGTATACCAAAATCTACTGCGCAATCTTAGCAAGCATTCCATTAAAAATTACCTCGTTATATATTATAATGCCAAAATAATTCCCTTGAAAGCGCACGAACTCTGAAAATTTGCTTGTAAATTTCGTATAAAGAAACTCAATGTCAAGAAAAGTGACGTGCTTTTTAATTTTTTCTCTATGAGACTTAAAAAAAACTTTATTTACAAAGGAAGTGTCGGCTTTGAAGAATGGGAAAACACTAGAAGGAAAACCCACGAGTGCGAAAAAAAATGTTTCACATAGCAGCGAAATGAGACCGTAACAAGAGTCATAAATTGCTTGATCTCTCTGCAAAATCACAGCGTATAATGACAATAAAACGCAAAGTAAGCGAAGAAACAGTAGAGACTTTACAAGAGCCAGGGAAATAGTTAAATTTGTACAAACCACTCTACCCAAGATTTTTTACACGTTGAAAAGGAAAATTAAAAGCGGTTATGAGCGCTTTCCCAAAATGTGCTTGCGCCACATTCATTTTAGTTTTGTACAACGGATTAGGGACCCATAAAAAGGCACCTAAATAAAACTCTGAACTAAGTATAGTCTAAATGGCTAAAAAAATAATAACTCAAATTGGGACAGTAAAATCCCAAAATAATAAAAAAAAGCCCTCCGCCTTATGCCTGAAAGCTTAAACACGCCAATCGTTAANAAAATATTTTTCATTGGGGACCCATAAAAAGGCACCTAAATAAAACTCTGAACTAAGTATCGTCTAAATGGCTAAAAAAATAATAACTCAAATTGGGACAGTAAAATCCCAAAATAATATTTTTAAAAAAGCCCTCCGCCTTATGCCTGAAAGCTTAAACACGCCAATCGTTAAGGACATGAGTCTTTTCTATAAAAATGTTTCTTGAAAATATTTCATTCCGCATATGTTATTACCTTTTTGATAATTACGAGTGACAGATTTCAAATTGTTACAGTTTATTTCCATTGTGCTCCTCATTACATCTATATATTAATACGCTAACATAAATTTTGTCTCCGTTCGTTTGGCGATTCTACCGAACCGATTTCAAAACCAAGAACACCGTTGGAAAGGCATTTTTCCGTATATGAGCAGAGTTTTTATGGTTTCACAATTGGTTGAAAATTACGGCCAAAACCGTCGTTTAAACATTTTCGAATTGTGTATAGATGTTGCTGCAACATGTTCAATTTGACATGTTTCGCATGTTGTTTCACTTCGCATTTGAAATTAAGCTTTGAAATAAAGATAAATATGAAGATGAAGAAGTAAATGATAACGATAAAGTCAAAAAAAAAGAAGAAAAAGTGAAGATAAAGACAAAAATAGAGACAATGTCAGATACATAAGAATTAGGGTAACTAAAAGGGTAAGAACATTTCTTGAATTTATGAAGTGAAACTTCTTTAGCGGCAGTTGGTTGGTTGGGAGTAAATTGTCAAATTCAAGGGGAATAATACACATGGAAATAGTTCTCAGCGGTTTAGCGGTTTGAGAATAAAACCAAAAACAAAGATGCCTAGAGGTACAGGCAAAAACGAAGATCAAAGCAAATTTAAACACTTTAGGTAAAGGTGAAGAGGAATATGCAAAAATAAAGATAAATATGAAGAAAAGGATGAGGATGAAGATCGATATTGTTATCGATATAATCCCGATATTTTTATCGATATAATAATTGACATTGCTATCGATAAAATAATCGATATTGTTATCGATACTGTTATTGATTAAATAACCGCTATTGTAATCGATATAATAATCAATATAATAATCGATATTGTTATCGATACAATAATGGATATTTTTATCGGTATAATAATCGATTAAATTATTGATTTTGTTATCGATTTAGTCATTTGTATTGTTAACGATATGTACAATAATCGATACTGATGATTGTTATATTTATCGAGAAATTAATCGATTTTACAATCGTTGTATTTTTCTATATGTTTATGGATATTGTTAGTCGGTATTTTTATCGACATAGTTATCAACAGGGTTATCGATACACTAATCGGAACATGGAATGTGATCACATTACATGACATCACATCACATTTTATCACATGATATAAAGAGACATAACATGATATTAAATCACATAATATGATATCACATCACACGATATCACGTGACATGACATTATATGATATGACATCACATTATATGGCATGACATCAGATGACTTGACATCACATGATATGACATCGTATGACATGACATGGCATTACATGACGTGGCATCACATGATATGACATAATATGGTATGACATCATATGACATGACATCACAGGATATGACAACACATGACATGACATCCTATCACATCACATAAAATCACGTCACATCTTATCACGTCATCGCACCTCATCTCATCTACGTGAAAAGAAATAGAAAAGGATATAAGCAAAGATGTGAAAGATAAAAACAAAGATGAAGACCAAGGTAAAGTTACCGATTTCAAAACCAATAACACCGTTGGAAAGGTAATTTTCTGTAGATGAGGAGAGTTTTTATAGTTTCGAAATTGGTTGAAAACCGTCGTTTAAAAATTTTCCATGTGTATGGTTGTTTTTGCAACCTGTTCAATTTAAGCTGTTTCGCATTTTGTTTTACTTCGTATTTGAAACTAAACTTTGAAATAAAGATAAATATGAAGATGAAGAAACAGGTGATAACGATGAAGACAAAAAAAAGGCAAAAGTGAAGATAAAGACGAAAATTGAGATAAAGGCGAAAATGGAGACAATGAGAAATACATAAGAATTACGGTAACAGAGTTGAAATTTTCGATAGGAATCGAAATAAAATCAGCCATAAAGGTTACTGAAATGTATCGAATCATCGAAGTTTATAATTATCGAAATTTATCCATGCTTAATAAGTTGTCTCAACGTATCGAATTATTCAAACCGATCAATGATTACTGAGTTGTCGAAATTTATAGACACAGAAACTTAGTTGTTTATCGAGCTATAAAAACGTGTGGGATTAACAAAATTTGTCAAGTTAAAGAAATGTATCAAGTTGTCGATATTTATTGAATTATCATTATTTATAGACTTAACGGAATTTATCGAGGTGTCGTAATGCATGGAGTTCTTTCAACTTACAGAGTTATCGATAATTATTGATCTACTGAAATTTGTTGGTTCAAC
>NW_016162919.1:0-11025 GCF_001687245.7 Rhagoletis zephyria | reverse complement strand
GTCAAAAGTAAAAATTTATAAAGGTATCCAAAGTTGTTACATTTTTGAGTTATCGAAATTTATCGAGCCATCGAATTTCACAGTTATCGAAATTGGTCGAGTTAACGAATTTTGGTGTTCTTGAAATCCATAAGTCCTTCAAAGACCTTCTCAGATAAAAATAAAATTAGTTACGTTTTAGCAGAAGATTTTCCGGTTAGTTAATTTGTACCGTATAAGGTTTGCTACGTGATAAGTTAGAAAACCTCTCCAAGGCTTCTAAAACTAGAAAAACTGTCGAATTTCGACAGTAGCTGGCACTCTAGTACATATGTATTTCTCTCAACGCCTAATGCATTTTGCAATATAATATTAACTATTGGCCATCATTTTTGAATGTCTTCGTTTTGCGCTGAAAAAGCTATACTCAAAAAACGTACAAAAGGTATCTAAAGTGACACGTCAAAATTGTTATTTCAATCATGATAAAAATCATTGAGAGACAGTCTGCCGTTTGCCAAAAACACAATTTTAAAATTCAAAACTCAAACTCACACACATATTCTCATTTTCAATCCCAAACAACAATTGTAAACAAATTAAATTTTTTTATTTTCAATTTTATAAGATTTTAAAATGTTGGCAAACGTCCGAAAAAGAATCATGGCCGACGAATTGAGAGAATGAATTTACCTTGTAATGTTTTTATCATGATTTTAATTACTTTGATTGTTTATAAAAATTAAAATGACATTTCTAAAATAAAAAAAAAATCAATTAAGTTTTAAGAACTCATCACATCTGTTATCAAAATGGCCCAAGTTTTTTATAAAAAGTAAAATTATATTAATAAAATTAATTTAAAGCTGAGTGACACAAAAGCGCATGGTTTCGGAGATTTGAACATAGAGTGCTACGGGGCGTATACGTTAAATACACAAGTGCTAGTGTTTTACAGGTCTATTCTGCGCTGGTGACATACATTTTATAACCGGTAATTAAAGTGTCAGACAATTTTTAAACCTTTTTCGCATTTTGTGCTCTCTTGTAACCGGTTAATTTGGTTACCACCTCATAAGCTGGTAACAAAATATTGCCCCGTGAAATATGCAATACAGGAATTTCCACAAATCTTCATAGCTGAATTACTGAATATTTGCACTGCATTACCAACGTACCTAGAATCGCGGTGACAAGAAATGGTAAATTTTTTGGTAATAAAATTCTTCTTTATGCAAACTGAAGGTAATGCATTTTCAAAGATAAGTGTGCCCCCATTTTGGGCCAAAAACACGTTTTTGTCGAAAAATGTACGAACTCGTGAGATTTGCTCATATGTGGGGTAACAAAAACCGTTGTCAGATCTCAAGAGCGTGTCAGACGTGGCAATATTTCCAACTTTTTCATGCAAATCGCTGTCAAATTGAGAAATAGAAATTTCATTTCCAGAAAGACCTTTCTGCCACTTTTCGGCAATCAGTTTCAGAAATAAGGGTTGCAAGATGTGATTTCAATTGAAAGAGTGCAAATCGAATTCGAAAATATATTCCAATTTGCTCGTACTGTACCAGCAATTCTTATTTTTGCCCCGTGACACTGATAGCGAGTTTGTGAGAACTAATAAAAGATAATGCTTTTAATTAATTACTTTTCGGAATCTAATAGACAAGTTATAGATAAGTAAGATACAGTTAATTACAACCTTTGTAAATAAAAAGCCGCTTTCGAAAGACACTTTACATACAAGGAGTGATTTCTCATGCAACTGCTATTGCATTGCCTAATCGAAAGAATTGATCGTATTTATGAGGTTTTTCTACTTAAAACAAAAAGTACGTTTGAAGAAAGCCAATAGAGATCCCAGTCTATTATTAAGGCCAGTATGCAGCTCCCAAGAAAAGCAAAAACTCCATATAAAATGACGTACAAGAAATGGCTAAGAAATTTTCTTGAGTCAAATTTCCTTAAGGCAGTACGCAGTTCTTCAGAAATTTAGTACGCTTTCTACTACGGTTATCTAAAGTTTTTTGTGAAAAAAGAGCACAAGCACAAGGAAATATATGCCCGTTCCATTATTTCTTGATGAAAGAGCGAGGCAATAGGCTGGTGAAGTATCAGTTGTGAAAATTCCTTGGACACACACACGAAAAATGGCAATTTTTTTCTTGACCGTTTTCTTGAGAGTTGCATATCAGCCTTTAGTTTTGTTCAACATATTTTATTTGGTCGTTTTTTCTCTGCGTATGGCCATGATGCAGAATGGAACGGTCTATGTGGTCAATATTTATATGAAAAGTTAAATATGTGCGCTCACGCAGATGCACAGAAACAAAAACACCAAAAATGTGTGTATGAATATCTGCATGCACATATGTATGTATGTACGCATGTCGAACTATTGCACGCCTGTGTGGATTGTATATTAAGCCACAGGGAGTCGTAAGAATCCTGTAGTCGAGCAGCAAGGATATTAGTCTGAAAACGGCGTTTGCTTTTAGCATCAATGGCGCTCAGGCATCCAGTTAGATAAACAGAGCAGAAGCTAAGGGACTAGCAGGACTAACTACATGCATGCATACATATATATGTATGTACATAAGGTAGCAGTCAAAAGAAGAGAAGCTGGTAAACATTGAAGTGGGAAATGGCAATGCGTTCAACAAATACCGCAAGCCACATAATATCCCTGCAGTAAATCGCGCTAGTTCAGAACTAGCTCTTTAAGAGGCGGTACTGGTTCTCGATCTATCCCAACGCAATGCTTTCAACTGTCTCTTTTTACATGGCGATGTCCTACGAAGTGGAATTTGCCACCTATGCAGAACTTTCGAACTAGTTCTGAACTGGTTCCATTTTCGACAGTTCTGGGACAATAAGTTTTTTATGAAAAAATTTTGATTAAGTACTGAATTTTTTTTTTTTNACTTTTTTCTGTTCTTTTGCAGATTACATTTAATTTAATTTTCTATACTTTTGTTTTATTTATATTAAATTTGATCATTTTCTATTCAATTTTTAAGCGGCACTCAACAATTTAAATTTGTTAAATCTGAAAATCACAACTGCCTCTACCGCGATTTGAACTCGCGACCAACGATTTTAGAGTCGGAGGTCTTCCCGCTGAGCTATTTGAGTATTGTACGAGACGTGAGAATTTGTGCATTTACTTCTCAACAGAGCGCAATTAGTACACCAAAAGTTTGAACTGTCCTTCTCTGCAGCCGTTTTGCACTACTTCAGAGATAGTTCTGAAATGTGTAGGGCGGAACTAGCGCTTTAACAGACTGTCTCTAAATTTTACTGCAGGGATATTACACAAACATACGTATTTTCATATTTAGGTATAGTATTTATTATTACTTATATACATACATATATTTACTCTTAGTTGCCGTAAATCTACATATTTAGGCCAATTTGCTGTTGCTGAAAAAATTAATTTAGCTTAGTTTAGGAGATATGCTGCTTTGTGCTCGATTGCCATGCAATTTGTAGTAGATTTCTCTGGCTTGGGTGTGTGTGTGTGTGAAATATTTTATTATCTTTATCCTTGGCTTGCAAATTACGTTTGTATAACTCTTAAATCCACACACACACACACACACGTTACGGCATTATTTGCCTTTATTATTCCGGTTTTATGCACTACTAATGGTATTTGTTGCATCAGCTTTTCACACTTAAGTTGTCAGACATAAAAATGAGTCATGTTATTTGGTTTGCCAGAGCATCAAAAGGACTCTGAAAATTCTGTCTTGTTTGGATTTTAATATGAAGGCTTCTAAATGAATACTAACCAAACAAAGTGCATATATGTACAATACATTATGGTGCCCCAATTTTTGTATATTTTTTTATGCGACGCAAAACCTCTTAATTGTCCCCATTTTAGCCTAAATACCGCTTGGCTGTAGGTTTCGTGATAACCCAAGCCGACGTGAAGTTGAATTTTGGCGTATGAACTCGTACAGAAAATACCACAGCGCTACTGACAAATTTTACATACATTTCTGTGTTCGCAATAGTAGCTTATGTCGAGAAGCTGGCTTTAGTATAATGCGGCATTCCATATACCCTTTAAACGACAAGGAATTCTTTGATGAGACTTAACTAAGAACATTGACTTGCCAGTATCGGAATTATTTTTGCACGTTTATTTGGTAAAAGTTCTGCAACGGCTCGGCACCAGGGAGTAATTCCCAGTCGTATTCTGGGAAAGCCGCATTATACTAAAGCCAGCCTTTCAACAATTCCAAATGAACACAGATTTGATATTTACTCAAAAAAGTGAATATTGCTGACGTAATCACCATCCAGACACCCCCTTCCCTTTTCGTAAAAATTAAGCAAACCAAAGACCCCTCCCGCGTTGATCGTTAGGCATTAGGTGAATAGCTCCTGAAGACCGAACATTTAAAATTTTTTTTTTTAATCTCAGCTAGTTTCATTTCAATCTTACCAAATATTTCCATCCAGCCTTCTTCCTTTTCTACTTTCAGGGCCAGCTCAAAGTGTCCTAAGTTCCGTTCCGAGGATCAGTCTGGCTGGGTCCTTCCTAAAAACTGTTCCCGAACGGAAAGCTTCGGACACCTTACGACTTCCAGATGTCAGTTAAGCTTTACACGGTTACAGCGGATCTTTGTCAGAAGCAATAACCGCCCTCATAACTGGAACTTCGGCAACATCGAGCGCAAGGGTCCAATTGTGGGGTATCCAACGAGAGCAAATCCTCTTGAGACAAAAATGCTCATGTAAATGCGAATGTGTAGGCTAGTGTCTCTGATGTCAAAGTATAACTCTATATCACGGTATGTTACATGGCGATCTACTTCCAATAAATAACACACAGTATCGTTAAGCATCGTTATCTCTCGTTTTGCAGATAACAACGATCTTTCTAGACACCTGAGAACTTGAGTAAGTAATGAGACAAACTAGTCTGGCAGAAAAAAAAACGAAATCATACTAAAACTACGAGAAGCTGCCACCTATATTATGGGGTTTATTAGTAGATGAACTTCTTGAGGTGCTACATATACAATAACGGCATAATGTGCCAAGGATATGCGGACAATATAATACTAAGAGCGAGAGGGCCATTCAAAAATACCTTCTGTTGCGTTATTCAAAAGATGATGCGGCACGGTGGGTCTTTGATATTCAAACCTTGCCAAAACAGCTATTGACCTTTGAACCTGGAGAAGAAACCACCCACTCACTCACTTTATAACTCTGAAAGGAATAATAATAGAAATGTGCTCCGAAGTGAAATATTTAGTGGTTACATTTGACTCCAATATATTATGGAACAGCATGTAATAAGTATATGCTACGTGGCACGGCCCGAGAGGACCTCCTTCCGCACTATGAGAGGATCATCATCATCATTTTCCACCAGGTGTCATTCATATAGCCGTAGAAAAGACTGATAATAAAGGCCTCATAGACTTCAAGGGAGAGGGCATTGGTAACAGCACAGAAATCTGTGGAGACTGAGGAAGAAAATCAAAGCTGAGGTACTCATCTCTCAGTTCAACAGAGACATCTAGACAGATATGGAGTGGAATTCTGACAATCGTCACGCTAAATTTCCGTCGCCAAAATTCTGTCAATGTACAGCAGTGAGCCTAAAGGTACACAACATTAAAAAGTAACAGATGCAATGTGTAATTAGCCAAATCTGGCAGTATGTTTTAGGGCCATATGCTGTCAGACAATATCTAAAATCAGAGAAGCAGCTGCTAAGAAGAGCCCATCGGAAGAACTTTTCCGCTACACGGCAAGCCAAAACATTTAAAAGAAGTTACAAATCCAAGAGATTAATGACTCTCTTAAAGACAAATTTAAAACATACTACATAGGAAGAATATGTTTACCGACAAGGCAACCACTCCTGTCGCTACTGCGAAATACCAACAGCAGCACCACTACACCTCCTTCCAGGATGCGACGCGACAGCCAGAAGAAAACAAACACATCTTGGAGAGCTATGACCATAGACAACGCACATTTACTCTTCGCTACGGTTTTACGGCTATATGAGATCTTTTTGTGAGTTCTAAGAGCACAATAGGCCGAAGATCGTGAGGCACACCATCCATCATATCCATCCTTGAAAAATTAAATAATTTTATTTGATGCAATTCAACTACGTTATTACACAAATGTCGAACTTTCATGCGTGTGATTTGCACAATGTGATACGTTGAGGCAGTCTCGGTCTAACTTTTTAACCAAATGTTCAACTTCAAGTTGGCACCGATTATCGTTAAATTCAAAAGGTAACAAGAGAGGACCTAATTGAAAAATAAGGTTTCTCCTATATTTCGGGCACCCTAGTATAGATATATACACACATAGGTATATATTTATTTGCTGCACTAAAGCAATTAGTTAATTGGAGATATTTACATAAAGAAAAATATTGAGTATGCGTGCGATTTACATTTGTATGAATTAAGTGCGTATGTACCCTGTCGGGAATTTCGTAGTCGCCTACGAAAATCACCGCGCACGGCAATGCGCGCGAGTGACGAAAGCAGCCACAGTAGCATGCTGAAATGACTCGCTTATATATATATACACGAGATTAGGAAGTTTTTATCCAGACGTCCAATCGACATGTTTGAGATATCGTTGGAAAGCTCTTGCAGAGTGTGTCCAGAAAATGTATTCAAGCTTCATAAACGATTAACCGGATTCTTAGAAATTGGGCTAAAGTGTTGCGAAACAAAAAACGTTTTTTGGCTTTTGCCGGTTTCAGGGGGCATGTGGGTACACCCAACATATTTAGTATTATTCTATAGGTCAATACCTTTCAAACGATACGTTATATATTACGCTTCGGCTACTAGTTGGAAAGATATAGAGGTAAACGTGTTTTGGTTCGTGTCTCCACTACGAGATGCTTTGATATGTATGTGGCGTCTGTACGTACCTTCATTTAATTTCTTTCAAACTTTCAGGAATTAAAGAACAAAAAAAACTAAGAAGGTCTTGTTCAAGGATGTTTTGATTTGTATGCCTTTGTGGGCGTGGCTGCTGCCTGAAATTCGAAAAAAGGCCATTTTTTAAACTACCACTGAGGCCACACTACTCAGTCCATGTCATTGATGTCGATATCAGTAGAAGGGTCTTCAAACAAGCTATCTAACGCTATTTTTTGTGTTTATAAAATATAAATATGTCATAACGTTATCGCCCGAAAACTAAAAATCGGGCTGCTGAAAATATACTATTCGGGCATTTTCTCAAAAACTGGTCAGTCGATTTTATTCTAAGTTTCCACAAGTCTAGCCCAAACCCCTAGCTTTCATCTGGTATACAGCTTATATCTGGGAAAACTCTTGTTGTGGAGATATTGCGATTCAAATCGAAAAAATGTCGCTCCAAAAAGGGTCAAATGGTTAAGAATTAACATATGCGTCTAATTTGGTTATTTTAAGATATAAAAATAACTTACCCAGTTCCCCAAAAAAATTGCCCATTCCCCGATTGCCACTTAAACCGAATTTCCCTGAAAATCGGGGAATTTTCCGCGAGTTGACAAGTTGAATGATGCAGCTGTGCTAATCACTTCCTAAATGTCTTGGAAACCACAATTTGTGTGTATTTTAGAGCACTTAACCTACCTGGGAAGACGCGTACAATAATACCTACATACACATTGTACATAAATATGTATGTATGAATGATTTAGTTCACCCAGTGTGCTGCTACTACTTACATACATTCGTTTTCTGCTAGAAACACAAAGTAAAAAACAAATCTTATGCAACGATTCGTATGAATAAAAAAGATTTTCCTTACGTTTCAAAGGCAGTCAAAAAATGCGTATAATTTTCGTCACGAAATTGATATCATAAATTTTGTGTTTCGAGTGCAGCTTTCGTCACTCGAAACTTTTACCTCAAAGAGGTGTTTTATTTGATATTACTACGCTAACGAAATCCCATACAAACTTATTCCTCCCTACTGCTCCTATGTTTCTCAACCAATTTAAATGATTCTTCTTTTGTTCGAAAGGTATTATTTTCCAGTAGGTACCTGATTTGGTTTCCACATCTATAAATTTTTAAATTATTTAACAGAATGTATATTACTCCACCAAATAATATATGTAAGTGAGCTAGACGATTAACTGGTGCTGATGGACCTAAAAAACTTCCCAGGCAAAATGAAAAAGTGTGTGAAAAAAGTGAAGTGGTCGAATTTCGACAACGGGGCGATACTAGTTTTATTTATTTCGCTTCTTTGCTTCATTTCGGGGAATGCAAAGTAGATGCTGCAACGTAGTCAGCTGAAAAATATAATGAATATCCAAAAATTCCTTTTCTACCGTTACTTTCTGTGGAAGTTGAAGTCAGTCAATGAAGTGAAGTACAAGAGTGAGGAAGTAGAAGTTTAAGCTTAATTAAATATGCATGTATGTACATACCGATTATGAAGTAAAATCTACCTAAATACCTAAATACATACTTATGTTTGTATAAGAACTGATTTATAAAAATTTTAATTAATTTTAATCTTTTAAGATATTTTCTGATTTTAATTTAATATAAATAAGTATGTACTTATCTAGGCATTCTACATTAGTTTCTCTGTAAGGCATTCTTTGTTCGCTTCTCTGGATGCTGTTTATTCATGCGTTCTCCCTTCGTTCGAAGGTAATGCTGCGAGTAGGGACGTACGGCCAATGACATTCCCATTTTAAAATAATGCCTTCGTGAAGCGAAAGGGTAAGCGATTCCCACCGCCTAGCTCGTTTCCACTTTCGTTCCTGTGGTAATCGTGTTTTTTGTTGGGAAGCTTCTGCTGAGCTTCTGCGAATGTTTTGCAAGTTGTGAAGCCATAAGAGATTGAAGGTACTGTGTCTGATATAATTCAGTTGGTTACCATGAATTTTAAAACAGATTTTCTTTGAAATTGTCATCCCTGTAAATTGCCAATTTTCACTAATAATAATAATCCCAACGGTTTTTTTCAATTGTTGCGCCGAGTCACGAAAGGCAGGAGTTTTTTAAGTGTCGAAATCTAAACTATTCAGCTACAGAACTCAATCATCACCTGATTACTACGTATTTATGTTAGTCAATCATTTATTGAGAGAGGATAGTATCGCTTTCTTAATGCTGAAAAGCGAATCAGATATATCAAATGTGGTGGATCGAGAGTTAAAATCCTGGCATAAGCAACGGAGTGGCTATAAGCAAACATTTTGGAAACCAGTCCCAGGAGGGTCAAACGAAACGGGTAAAAAAAAGTTCAAGTTTCGCACGCAGATATTTATTGCCTTCACCAGCAAGTGTTTCGAGCGAGCAGTTATTTAGTGTTGCACGATTGATTTAGCACCGTAATGCTCAGAATGAAAAAGGAAATCGGTTAAGTCGTGTCTACGATACCTAGAGTAAAAATTTAGACATCTTAACGAGCGTGCATTTTTTTTAGCTAAGGACGGATGGTATTGAAAGTGGGCGAAATCGGGTAGTTTGCAAAAACATATAAAATACGATATTTTAGTGGCTGTTTAATCTTGTTTCACCTGTTCACAGTTGGCTCTTGATATGCAGATGATTGATTAAAGATTCCTGAAGAGATCAAACTTCTTAAAGACTATTGTTATGGAACGCACCTTAATATGTCAGGTATAATTTTTATAACGGTAAACAACTGAATTGTAAAACCAAATGCTTCTTACTATGCAAATTTTCAAGCCTTTAGAAAAATAATTACTGAATAAATACCGGAACTTCAAAATCACAATAATTGGTATCACCTGCGTGGAATTCTGATTATTACACTAAATTTTCTTTGCCAACATTCTCTAAAGGAAAAACAGTGGAGCCTAAATGTAACAAACACGAAAAAGTAACAGGTGCAATGTGTAATCATCCCAAACTGGCAGTATGAGGGGCATGTGACTAGATGTTGCACGTTGTTAGGCGCGCATTTAATACTTTTGGAGATTTTTAGCAATCAAAATTAGCGATAGCGAAAGTTCGAATCTGGCTGCTGGTCTGAGGACAATTAATAAGTAATTTTTAAGCAGAAAACAAAAAAAAAAGAATTACATAAATCAGTTAACGTGGTCCCAATTTTGCGATAACATCCATAACAAAATATTCCGAAGAATTGATAACCTCCTCCTTTTTTCGGCTAAAAACATAAAGTATAAAGAACATAATGGATTGGATGGAAAATTACTATGGTTTTGTATTTTAATATGCGGCAGTGCAAGTGCAGTGCGCACTAGTTTTTTTTTTCTCCATATGGCTTTCCGATTTATCCATATAAAATTTTGTAAAGCATAATTTTAGCAATACACGTCTATAATTTATCCGAGGGCGAAGATTTTCGAGTGAAGAAGAAATGAAGGCGGCAGTAGCCGAGCACTTCAGAGACAAAGGCGGCGAATATTTTGTCACTGTGTTTAAAGCCCTTTATAATAAATGTAGAACTGCATTGTGTACAGATTGGTACAAAAAGACAGGCATATAACTCGTGTTCAACTCATGTTTCACTTTACAAGTTAGAGCCGCTATCTCAAGTAACCTGTAACTTTAAAGTTCACTTTATATTTAAACAAAATTTGTTTACAACCAAGACACATACATACATCAAAAACCGATAACAGAAATGCTTAACTTTAGACATATCTTTATTTTTAATCCAAAAACTAAAAGCTTTGAAACCAAATATAAAAATTTAAATGATAACGAAAAAAATACGAAACTTAAGTCCTATTGGCTTTCCAAAAGGTATTGCTAAAAATTTTATTGTATAGTATACATTTACTTCTTTTTTCCATACTTTTTTATTTAAAAAAATAAAATAAACCAAATAAGATTGCTTTATTTTCAGCATTAACCGTTTTTTTAATTTTTTGGACCAAAATAATCTTTAATCCAGAATTTTACTTTCCAGAACTTTAATTTTAAATCAATTTGTTCTTACAGAATTTTTGAATACGGAATTTTGACCCGAAATATTACTTTTAATTGCAAATAATTTGTTCACATTACTTAGAGATTTTTCGCCCAGAAATTC
>NW_016162918.1:25425-39538 GCF_001687245.7 Rhagoletis zephyria | reverse complement strand
AAATATGCGCTTGAAAGGAAACATTTAAAGCGCTTGTCACTGAACGATTACTAAGTCCGACCAAGATGTTGTATATTTCAACGGCTTTAATATACAAGCTAGAAACCATATTTTGAATTTTTTATGATTTTAGTAAATACACAAATACAAACACTTCTATTTACAAAAAAATACATGCGCACACTACATACAGTGGGGGTCAATAGTGGGATGGGTGGTATATGGTTTTTAATATTTACCACGTTTTTCAAGCTAAAAATTTTTTGTTATCTTTTTATAAAAATATGGTTCATTTTTTAACAAAAATCATATAAATCAAACTTTCAAACTTCTTACAAAATATAGAAAAATTCCACGAACCTTTATATAAATTTTGAGCTTTTTAATCAGAATTTTTATAAAATTTTTGGGTATGCAGTTATAAGGTCAATAAAATTTTGGTAATATAAGTGCAAGTTTGCTAAAAAAATCGCATTGATTTTTAATATTTCTTCTTTTTTTGTTGCTGACGGCGTTTTTAACTATTTTCCATATAAACATGAATTTCTTGTGGAAGAATATGCGCAAGACCATTTCAAAAGAAGTTTAAAAAAATCAACCCCAGTTTTCCTTAATGAGCCTATTTCTATAAAACAAAGCAAAAGCCCTCAGCAACAAAAATAGTAAAATTCAATGCCATTTTTAGCCACTTAAAACTTGCATTTATTTTTATAAAAATTCTGACTCAAAAGGTCAAAAGTTGTATGAAAAATTGTTGATTTTTTTTAAATTCGGTATAAAGTTTGATTTATACGTTCTTTTTTTAAGCATGAACCATATTTGTATAAAAAAATAGCAAACAAATTTTAGCTTTAAAAACATTATAAATATTAACAAGTAATTTTTAAGCAAAAAGCAAAACCGACTTCAATTCCCATATGAAAATTCAAGATTATCGTTAATTTCTTCAAGATCCAATGTACGGATCTAAACCAAATTAGTATGGGATTACCCTTAAGGTACCACATTTTCTTTAAAAACGAATTATAGAAATCGGAGGTTTAAAAAAAATAAAAAATATTCCGACGAATTGATAACCTTCTCATTTTTTGAAGTCGGTTAAAAACAAAACACCATTCATACGCCTGTGAGCGCCAATACTATTGCCCTTAGCGTTACCAATACATACTTAACTAGACTGCATCGCCACCTGGCGGATCAAATTATGATCTAAACTATCCACGTCTTCATTCAAAAACACACGTACCGGAGTATTATATATATGTACATATAAAGGCGCCATATCCCCTTTTCCAATAGCCCCACTGTTCTCCATGAGAATTGGATTGATTTCGTATATGCCCATACCAAGTTTTAGTAATCTCCCATGAGTATGGTATTGAGACTCTACCATGAATACTTCCAGAGATATTCAGTATGAAAATTCAGTTTAAATGGGGGTGTCATGCCCCTTTTTCAATAACCAGAGTTAAGTAAATAGCCGCATGTTAGGTACATATGTTCCATTGTCCTTAGACTTATATTTGCTCAATTTCGAGTTATTCGGAAGTTAAGGCTCACTCTTATAGTCCTCTATAAGTAGCGATCTGTGGACGCGGAGAGCTCNTATGAAAATTCAGTTTAAATGGGGGTGTCATGCCCCTTTTTCAATAACCAAAATTAAGTAAATAGCCGCATGTTAGGTACATATGTTCCATTGTCCTTAGACTTATATTTGCTCAATTTCGAGTCATTCGGAAGTTAAGGCTCACTCTTACAGTCCTCTATAAGTAGCGATCTGTGGACGCGGAGAGCGTTTGATTTTCCGGCCGGCTATCTTAGAAAATGTTCACCGTCATTCTCGCGGGTCCTTAGTTTTTAATATGTAGTACGTTACGGCCTCCTTAATTACAAACGTTCCTGCCTGGAAAACGCTTGAATGGGCCAGTAGCCTTGCATCTACCACGCATCACACCTTTGACCCGTCTCGAAAATCTTGTTTTTTAAACTCATATTTCTTTCGGATTCATATATTCTGAACGCTCAGAATATGTTTGTGGGGTACTGCCTTATCAAATATGCACCCAGTACGAAAGNTGCATCTACCACGCATCACACCTTTGACCCGTCTCGAAAATCTTGTTTTTGAAACTCATATTTCTTTCGAATTCATATATTCTGAACGCTCAGAATATGTTTGTGGCTTATCAAATATGCACCCAGTACGAAAGGAAACCAGTTTAAATATTAATGGTCAACCAGTTTTTTACCCACCACAATTAATTAAAGATCTGCTTTTCTTCCTTGGAATGAACTGTTTACTTTAACATGGCGATATCAGACTCTGCATTTGAGTTCAACTACTTTAAAATGCATTTGGCTTAAAGCACAATTTGAAGTTTCAAAGTCAGTATGTTTCGTTTGAATACGCTTCCGTTCTGCACTTCAGCGATGCTTTTTCATACTGCCAAGACACGAATTGCTGCTTACGGTACTTTCGGGGTACCTTTCGGCGATAATTTTGCGCAAAGGGATCGATATGTACATCAATTTGAAGTCACTTGCTACATAAGCAGAAATAAATTNTAAAGATCTGCTTTTCTTCCTTGGAATGAACTGTTTACTTTAACATGGCGCTGTCCGACTCTGCATTTGAGTTCAACTACTTTGAAATGTATTTGGCTTAAAGCACAAGTTGAAGGTTCAAAGTCAGTATGTTTCGTTTGAATACGCTTTCGTTCTGCACTTCAGCGATGCTTTTTCATACTGCCAAGACACGAATTGCTGCTTACGGTACTTTCATGGTACCTTTCGGGAAAAATTTTGCGCAAAGGGATCGATATGTAAATCAGTTTGAAGTCACTTGCTACATAAGCAGAAATACATTTTTTTTTTCTGAGCTAATTGGTTGAGGTATGCCCTTACTGGGTATATTCTCCATCCTTGCATGCTTACATGCTTGGTTGCCGACACTTCTCCAAACACCAATACACTCACTCACTTCAACTGTGACACTTGCAAATTAAAATTCAATATTAACGAAAATGGAATAATTTAATTCCTTTCACATTTCCATAATCGTACAAATGCTGACTTCATAAAAATTAAACTTCGATTTAATAATAATGACCAATATGACAGCGATTCGAATGGATATACATATGTATGGGTAAAAGAAGGATGGATGGCTTGCCGAGGGGTTCGCTTGTCTGCTGCAATATTGAATTGGTCGAAACGGTATGTTATTGATGTAGTTATTATTGTTCTTATGGTTGTGGTTGCGNAATAATGACCAATATGACAGCGATTCGAATGGATATACATATGTATGGGTAAAAGAAGGATGGATGGCTTGCCGAGGGGTTCGCTTTTGCTGCTGCAATATTGAATTGGTCGAAACGGTATGTTATTGATGTAGTTATTATTGTTCTTATGGTTATGGTTGTGGTTGTTGTTGTTGTTGTTGTTATTATTGCTGCATGTGCTGTAGCACATTTCGACACTGACACAGTGGCTGTAAAAACGCCACTCAGTTGACCAATAAAAAACAACAACAACAAAACCATTACATGGCGGTGCGGTATGGTTTAAAATAAGAAGGCCAGCCAGCCAGCCAGCCAGCAGCAATACTACAGTACTCGGCTTGAGCTGCGCATATCCTTGTTGTTTGTAAAATATTTTTTAATTTGTCCAATAGTCATGGAAATAATAAAATATCAGCAACCACGACAACAACAACAACAATAACAGCAGCAGCAGTAGCAGTGGCAACAAAGTGAAAACACGTGTGGCAATGAGTAGTAGCAGCAGCAACGGCAACAGCAACAGCAACAGCAGCAGCAACAACAGCGGCCTGCCAGACAATTCGACCGCAATACAAGGCAATTAAACATTTTAACTTCATCCCCTCTGCTGCCCGCTCGTCCTGTCCTGTCAATCCCTGCAGCGCGTTCATGGCGGCGGCTTCGATTGTGCGACACTGTCACAGTGGCATTGATGAGACCCAAACAAGCGCACACGCACGCACGCGCTCTTACACACAGTACATATATGTATATATGTATGTATATTTCAGGACGAAGTATTCAGAGTTGTATTTATATGTACTATAAATGTATGCCTACAATTATATGTATATTTGTGTTCCGTGTGGCAGTTAAAAAACCGACCACTTATGCCGCAAGTGTAATACGCGATTGCGCAGCAAAGAAGAAGAAGTTGACGCGCCGACCTAAAGCGGCGGTGGGCCAACTGGTGTTATGCGGCGGCAGATGTTTGCGGTGGAAAACTGTTATATTACGCTTTTTTAATAAAATAAAATGTAAAAAAAATCACTTAAGTCACGCCACGCATTTCTACGTAGCCACGTGCTTACCTACATACATCGGTGCATACACATTAGGCCGTACCACCTTAGAAGCAAAAAAAAAGATCACCGTGCACCCGTTACAGTCTAAAGAATTTTTGCACGGCAATTTCGAAAAAAAATGCCTAACCTAGGTGTCGCTTTTTTACATTTTTCGGCAATAAAATTAAAAAAAAAATCTACTGGAAAATATTAGAACGGGGTCAATGTACATACTTTGGAACCACAAACATTTTCTCCTCGAGACCATAATATCGAAGTACACATGGTGGCGGAAAAATAAAAAGGGACGCCATATTTTTACCAATTTTGGCTACTTTTCTTTTGTTTAATTTAAGTTTATTTTTTTTAAGTTTACGAAAATTTGACAAAGTTTCGTAAAAATTTCAAACTTATTAAACAGAATTTTTAGAAAAAGTGTTTTGTAGCCCATTAAAATTTAGTATAATAAAGTACAACTTTCCAGTTGCTTAAAACCCGACTGTGTAAGGCTTTTTATTCCATATATACACATGTATAAAAAAAATTTCGAGCGAACATTCTTTGTATTCTTGTATTCTTTCCGAATTGAATGGGCTATAAAAATACATGCCAAAATTATTTTTTTTTAATTCTGATTTAAAAATTTTAAGTTTTTATGAAAACATGTCGAATTTTCCTAATTTTTGCACCAAGTTTGAAATTTGGTCTCACATGGTTTTTGTTAGATACAAGCTAAACTTTCAAAAAATAATAAAAAAATTTATTTTCATGAAAAATAATCAAAATTAAATAAACAAGAGAAAAATATCTAAAACATGTTAAAATGTCTTGTCCCTATTTGTTTTCCCGACACTGTATCATACTTTAAGATACGGCTAAAAATGCCGAAGTTATAACGAAAAATTCATAAAGGAGGTCCCTACGTTCGTGCAAAAAAATATTTGTTCTAAATGGCCTTGCGAAAATACTTAACCTTTTTCTTTATGGTACGGTCTAATGCGCACGTATATATGTAAATACTTGCATGCCCTGCAACAAGCGTGCGAATAATAGCAAATATTCATTGGGACAACGACAATATGTGGCGTACTGCTGTTGCTGCTGCAGTCGATGCCGTTGCCGTTGCCGTTGCAGCGATTCGCGTTACTGATTGCCGCAATAATAATCAAATAATGTGTTTACTGAAAACATTTTTTACAATTATGCGCGGCAAATTGATTTTCGAGTGTGAAATACTTTAGTATGCAAATATTTATATACATAAGTTGTATATATAGAAATGTATGTATGCAGTACATAGGCACATGGGCATAGGTCCGCCAAATGCGCATATACATACATATGTAAATGTGGCAATATTTTTCATTGCTCATTTATAAGTTAAATTCTATACATACTACTCTGTCGGAACAAAGTATTGGCACAGCAAATTTTTCACAATACATGCAACAATTTTTTTTATAATATTTTTCCGCCAATTTTGTATAAAAATTTGGTTCAGTCTACAACAAAAAACATAAAAATATTGTTCCTAAACTAAGTGCAACACTCGCGAAAATTCATCAAATTCTACAATTACAATTACATTTTAAAATCTTTAGTTAAACCAATTTTAAAGAAGTTTCTCTTGCAGATCGCTCACGGCAAATGAGTTTTACGTCATTTAAGGATTAATAAGAGCATTTTGTAATTTTAATGTAATTTTTTGCAAATTTTTAGACCATCAAAATCCGAGCCCTGTTCATTACTTTCTATGGGCCTAAGATTTTCAATTTTATATGGCACTCAATAGAGTTTTTCCTCCAAGGGTCTACTAAAATTATTTGAACTAGTGTTCGCCCAGCGGTTGAAATTCAACCTTTTAAATTAAGGGGAGCTGAGGTGGGCTGAGCTGAGCCGAGTTGAGTTAATTGAGCTGAATTGAGGTGAAATACGTTTCACACCATAGCAGAATATAACATAAAATAACATAACAACACCACATAACACAACTCAACACAACATAATATAACTTAACATAACATAAGATAACATAACATAACATGGCATAACATAAGATAACATAACATAACATAGCATAAAATAACATAACCTAACATAACATTACGTAACATAGCAAAACATAACGTTACATAACACAACATAACAAAACATAACATAACATAAAACAACTTAACATGTCATTCTTCAATTGTATCTCTTTCTTTTTCTGTCTTTGTCTCTACCTTTATCTATAGATATTATTTTTTATATCTTTATCTTTTAATTTTTATATATATCATTTCCTTGACTTTTAACCAGATCTTTATCTTCGATCTTTTCTCCATCTACATATTCACCCACATCTTTGCGATTACATATGTAGACTATTAAGAATTTAAATTTACCTTCCTCTTTGTCTTCATGTTTCGGTTTCTCGTACTTCTGTTAATCTTTGCTTTATCCCTTTCTTCTTCTCCATACTCAACTTAACCTTCTTCCTTGTTTGAGTCTAATCTAGTCATGTACATACATACATACAACTTATTCCTAGACTGCTGCTTAGCACATTTCTGTAATTCAGTATCAATATTAAAGCATACATTTAGGAGGCATTTCCGCCCCAACCATGTACATGTACGGCATTGGTATTGGTGTGACTTTTGAATTGATTTTTTCGCTCTATTTTAAACTAATTTGAAATTTTAAAAATTGCCTGCACATCAGCATCAAAATACCTTTCTAATGATATATAATTGTTTATACCTTAGAAGTATAGTTTAGCCGTAAAAGGGGTGTAAAGGGAACATGATTGCCTATTTATATAATTGATATACTTAAATTTGTGAGATATTTAGAACCGATTCAGCATCAGCATTTTAAACCGAGAAGCTCCCATTAGCGCTATCAATATGGTATTCAATTAAACACGATGGAATTTATATACTCGAACGTACCTAAAAGAATGCTATAACCTACGTACATACATAAATACATATGTAATGTGTTGGATTATATATCATAAGGATATTCATATAAGATATATGGGTGAGTCCGACATTCATAAATGCATACCTTTATACAAATATTTATAGGCTCATTCATTATTGGACTTGTTAACGCGATGGATTGTATGGCATTTCGCTGCATTGCTATCAAATTCAAGCATACATTCCAGCATACATATATACGTATATACATATACCCATGTATGTAAATATGAATTTAAATATACATGCATAAGTACGCACAAAAATGGTCAGGCGTTAAGCAAACTTAATTGAAATTATTAAATTATTCAAATAATGTAAATAATATGTAGTGTTATACTACAGACAAACACACATACATATATACATAGAAATATTTTTCGAACTGTAACCGATATGCAACGAACAGTGTATCATCGTTCTTAATGCAATTGTTAATACATGCACTTACATACATACATATTTACATAGATACAAATGTATACGCATGTACTCGTATTTATTAATATGAGTATGCGTGAGTATTTGTGAATGCCAACGATGCTATCCTTTGACAGGTACTTGGAAAGAAGTCAATTTTGCAACTATATAATTATGTCCATATGCAAATGCAAATGCACGTTTGTANAGCAAACTTAATTGAAATTATTAAATTATTCAAATAATGTAAATAATATGAAGCGTTATACTACAGACAAACCTACATACATACATAGCAATATTTTTCGAACTGTAACCGATATGCAATGAACAGTGTATCATCGTTCTTAATGCAATTGTTAATACATGTACTTACATACATACATAAATAGTTACATAGATACAAATGTATACGCATGGACTCGTATTTATTAATATGAGTATGCGTGAGTATTTGTGAATGCCAACGATGCTATCCTTTGACAGGTACTTGGAAAGAAGTCAATTTTGCTACTATATAATTATGTCCATATGCAAATGCAAATGCACGTTTGTGTGCGTGCCACTGCGAAGTGTCAAATGCAATACGTTCTGGTGTGAAAAATCACACTTTACTAATGAAAAGCGTCCACCGAAATACTTGCACATATTTATGTACAAACAGAGGCACACAAGTTTACAAGTTACAAGGTGGCCTGCGGTGAAAATTTGGACAAGTGAAAAATAACTACTAGTAAATTTTTATTTATTACACAACTTGTAAAAGCTATAACTTACTCGACTCCGACTTAGTCTTTCAATTCGGAAGCATTATTTACTGTTATGATTACAAAATTTATAAAAAGGAATCAAAGGAAACAATCTCTTAAAATTAAAAAAAAAAAACAATAGAAACCTTGAACTCTAAAACATTTTTTGTAGAAATTCGACAGTTATTTAAAATATTAAGATTTTCGGGGTTTTTATGACTTTCGCTTGTCAAAGGGAGTATGCCTCTATACACACAGTTTAGTTTTAATAGCCCATTAAATTCCAGGGTAATAATGTGCAAGTTTTCAATAGCTAAAGAATCGCGTTGATTTTAAATATATTTTTTTCTGACTGCATTACAAATTTTTTTTTCATACAAAATAAATTCGAAAATTTTTCTTTTTTATGAAAAAACTATGTCCTCCAGTCATAAAAAAAAGAATTAGGAATCAACGCGATTCTTTACCAACTTACATTTGCATATTATTACCCTAGAATTTAATGGGCCNAAAATTTTTCTTTTTTATGAAAAAACTATGTCCTCCAGTCATAAAAAAAAAGAATTAGGAATCAACGCGATTCTTTACCAACTTACATTTGCATATTATTACCCTAGAATTTAATGGGCTATTAAACTGCATACTCAAAAAAATTCGGAAAAAATCTGAATAAAAAGTTTAAGATTTAGCTGAAACTTTGCAGACTTTTTTATAATTTTTGCATAAAGTTTGATATGTGGACTTATATGGTGTTTGTTATATAATGAGCTAGACTTGTATGCAAAAATAATAAACATTAAAAAAATTGTATTATGAGTGCACTCTACAATAAATTGAGTTATGAATTTTTTGTTACACCGAAGTTGTGTAAAATGAGTACATTAACAAATTTACAAAATTTTTTAAATATTTTTTAGAATTTTTTTTAGTATGTAGTTTTGTAGCCCATTAAATTTTAGTACAATAAAGTGCAGGTTTCAAGCTACTGCAAAATTTCGTTGATTTTTTATATTTTTTATGCTGACGGATTTTTGCACCTTTTTCTTATGGAAGAAAATGCGTAAACTTGCATTTTGTTATAATAAAATTTAAAAAATTTGTATATTTGTAATGTACTCATTTTAGTCAACTTCGGTGTGACAGAAAATTCATAACTTTAGTGGCAACCACTTCTGCTTAAAAAACGTCACGGACGACTGAAAACATCAATTTTCTATTTATGGAGAGTAGAAGACCCCTACACGAGAAACTTTCCATCAAGGTCCCGGCCATCCAAGAAAAAATTCAATGCTATCTCCCTTTATCAACCCAGTCAGCCCCTATGGAAATGTGTATAGATAAGAAGTCACTTGAAGCCATTTTGAGGGCCCGGTAATTGATATAATAAGGAAGGAAATCGAAGATTTCAAGAATTTTAGAGTTTGCACTACCTAAGCTTGTTAGGTTTCTGGTTTCTCTGAGCTTAATTGCAGAAGAAATCGCTTTGGGCGCGAAACCCCATCTGTTAGCAATAGCTACCCAGACTTCCTCACTATTTCTCATATTATTATATTTTCGCAAGAGCTTCTGATCTAGGATAGGGACCCTATGCTGCGTCTCTGTCGGTAAGCTGCAGGCGAACATCCCGAATGGAGGGAAGAAGTTCGTGGAAGATCATAAACTTCCAAGAAAAAAAGGCTAGTTTTGTCTTATTAAGATGTATGGCGTGACCGTTGTTAGGTACCTATTTGGTTTAGATAGGCATCGGCAATTTCCTTACAGAATCTCTTCTCCAACAAGTCGTGGACGACCACATACCGTTGCAGGTTACCTCAGTCCCCTCTACGCTCACTTTGTGAATGAACGCCGCCGCAATCACAACTTTACAATTCATTTACAATTTCAAACACGCTTAAAGAACGATTTCGATTTAGGCCAAACAGGCTCTCCAGCATCTTTAGTAGGAACGAAGGCTTGGCTAAATGTCATTAAACGCGACGAATATGCAGCTCGTTGAAAACGACGGAAGATTCTTCAGAGGATGTTTTAGAAGGAAAATAGGCATTGAGGAGTAGCTTTTGCCACTGCTCACTGCCCATCGTCCAGTTTCCTGATTTGTTCCACAGGTAGCCTATGGGAGAGGGCCTTGCAAAAATGCGTCTACATCTGAAGGATATATGGCACAAATAATTTCTTCGTCCTTCCGCTTTTGGACTTGAGATCCCCAGTGAAGTTTTTTGTTAAATTATCCATTAGGGAACATTTTTTTCTGCGAGCTCTCTTAAAGAGTCGTCTGCTTGACGAAAGGATTTATCATATATACCTATGTACATATATGACTTAAATAGGAAGCATGAGAAAAAATTGGCCAAAAAAAACGTAATATTAGCAGCAAAAATTACCTACTTAGCGCTGTTTTCTCAAGTAGGTAGTAAAATTTATCTGCACCTTAAACACAAATATTGCTCTGAAAAAATTTACTTAAAAGATAGATAAATTTCATAAGCTACTTGAGAAAACGGCACTTAAAGACCCACAACATTTAACATCTGCATTACTCCTCAAAAGTAAATAAAATGAAGTTCGCTTTAAGGAAACATTACTTACATAAATGCATAAATTAAGTGAGAAAAAAAGTTGCTTTATCCACCTAATTTCATATTTTATTTTTGCTCCACAATTTCTTTTGTAATTTTATTTTAATATTTAATTGCACTGAGCCCCCACATACACTCCCAAGAGCTGTGTGTTTTCTCATCACTCACGCGATTTCTGCTCATTTATTCTTAAGACTTAATACTTTTGCTTAAGTTATGCAAAATAATTAAAAACTTCAGACAGACTAACTTTTTACGCTTTTTTACTTTACGCAAATCTTACGGCGGCTATGGATGGGTGTGAGTAAGTCATTTGCTGGATATTTAAAACAGTAAATTTAATTATTTTACATTCCTTGTGTGTCTTAGGGCATTAAGTGTTGTGTGCTAAGGAACAAAAGGCAGACATAGAGCAGACTGAGCGAGGGAGAAGAATAAAATTATTGGAAGGAGGATTTTTCATAAAATTTCCAAGGCTCATTAATAGCGACCTGACTTTGACTTTAAGCGTTGATTTATTATTATTAAATTATATTTTGGTATTTTATTAACTAATCTTCTAATATTTGGAAAAACATACAAAAATTGATGTTTCCACTACACGTCCACGTACAGCATGAAGTTTTAATATTTCACTTTTAGCGCCCAAATGTATGCTATGTTTTCTGCGTTTCATAATAGGATAATAAGCTGTTTCCAAATTACTATGTTTTCCGGGCTGTAGTTCATGCCATAGTACATACAAGTACTGAGTTCCTCCGTGAAAATTCGAACGGCAAGACAGTGCTGCACTCATGGCGATGACTTGAAGCAATCTCCACTTTGGTTTGGGATAGTCTTCTGCTCTTAATAAGCACCGCATCATTGGACTTCCGGGTCACTGCGGATATATGGACATTCGAGTAGCAGACATTTTAGTCAGAAAAGAGACAGTACAGCTCAAGTGTTCCTCTTTGGAACCTCCTCACCTGTATGCACCTAGCTGCCATCAATAAGGCAGTGCATGAAATTGATAAGGGAAGTAAATATGTCATTAATCTGATAACCAGGCGATAATATGCGACTTGAGCATGCACACATGCATATGAGTTAGCCAAGCAGGATAGCACCGAGTCGGTTTCGGCGAGAAATGAGAAACTGTGTGTACTTTTATATGTGAACCACTCTTAGCCAGATGGTATCTTGCCAGCACAGCTAGGTTTAGGCTCACAAACGCAAAGCTTTCTATTATTGAGGGGTGCCCTGAAAGGACACTGTTTGGTAGGAACGCATTCGCTGAGGCTTAATATTACACCAACATCTCACTATTACAGGTGTATCTCTTAAAGTGTTCAGCTTTTGCGAGGCAGCGGTACAAGCCCTGATCATGTCTGAAGAGTAAAATGCGTATGTACTTCATCAAGCTTAACCCAATCTATTCCGCCTTGTGCCTTGTCATTGGTTTGTCATTGCTTTTGAAATACGGATATCTAGCATCACCTCTTAAAGATACGTATACGCCTCCGGTAGTTAGGGTTACGTTAGGTTGACGTTGGAAGGAGGCACACTTAGGCCATAACAACAGCGTAATAGAGGCTCCATATATTCTACTTTTTCCTAGAAGTAAAACTAAGTAGTCATTCTGATGAAGGTCACGGAATTGAGAAAGTAGTGATGAAACCCCTCGCCAATTCAGAACAGTGATAAGTACTTAGCCAAAAATACTTCGAGCGAATACGTGCCAACGTGAGGAGCAGTAAATGAGGGGCCATTCATTTTTGTCCTATTTTTTTTTTGCTGAGTCAACGCTTTTTGTGATAATTTTTGGTGTTGTGCTTCCAAAAATGCTTTGTTTGTGAGCCAGCTGAGATAATGGGTGCGCACCCCTGGTCTAGATGACTAAAGTTTTGAGGAAGACATTCCAAGTTCTGGAATGTCCAAATCTCGTATCACTCAACTGCCTTACAACTTCGCTGTAATTTTCCAATTCAAGCTTACCGCCTCGGTACATGGAAAAACTTTTCCAATACAAAAAAGGTTTTAATTTTTAATTAACTGGCTCTCAAATATTTCTGCTAAGTTACTTCCTGAGGGCCTTGAAACTTATGTGACTACATATGTCAGTTGTTGAAAACCTGAGCAGTGAATGTCCTTGAGCGAACTAGTTCCGCACCAATCTGGAAACACGACGTAATCCTACATGGCAAACATTTGCATATGTAAATATGTATATACTACACACATACATCCATATAGATAAGCAACCACGAAGGCTATCAAAAGAAAGTGCTTATAAAAGGTGTATAAATAAATATGTACATAGATAAAAATAAATATGTATAAATAAATAAATTCATTTAACTGATGCATAGGTATATACATACATACAAACATATTTACCTAGATTTACTGCTACCTTATTACGCTACTTCCGCACATTTTCTTTTGAGCGCAATATTTTACTAGCAAATATGGCATAAATTGCAAATACAAACACACTTATAGATACATATTTACATACGTGTATATGTATGTACTTCACACACTAACCTGTACATTTATAACAACCACCTTTAAGCGAACTTGGTTGGCAAAATGTCTTCCAAGACATTGAAGCGTTATAAATTTAATTCAAAATGTGCGCATAAATTAAGCGCATAAGCGTGAAAGTGTCTGCAATTACAATGTGTATTACGGTAAAATGGCTACAAAATGGAAATGGTTATGCTAGATAAGTAAATACCTACATATGTATTTACATAGAAGCAACTTGGTTGGTAAAATGTTTATTTTAAAATGAATGATTTTACAAGTGGTTTATAAAAATTTGACTATTTACTCGTCAACGTTTTTCTTAGTCAGGGGAACAGACGTTATAAGACCGCAACCAAGATAAGAATTCATGACTGTTAAATAGTTAAGCTATATGAAATGAAACAACCGTTTTGTGCGATAAAAAAAAATCGGGTTTCATGGTTTCAAAAAAATCGTCAAAATACATCAAAAAAAATCGAGTCAATCACCTCAATAAAGAGTCAATAATCAGAATCAATGGTAAAATAAGCGAAGCTCCAGTTTAAGTAAAAAAAAAAA
>NW_016162918.1:13943-23352 GCF_001687245.7 Rhagoletis zephyria | reverse complement strand
AGTCATACACTTGTTTCCGTTCGATTTATTGTTTAACCGTCCATACAAATCCCGTTTCCTCATCATCGCTCAATTGTGGGATGCTGCTGCGGTTATGGTGCTTAATGCATCGCACAGTATCCTTTACACATTTGCCCTTTTTTTTGCATTTTCATTCATGCACTTGGTTTTGATATACTGCATTTAAATATACATACATACACAATAAATACATATGTACATACATTTGTATGTATGAATTGTAGGGTTGCTTCCCGAATGAGCGTATTGATGACCGAGCAGCGAATTTATTTGAAATAAACTTCTTTGTTTTCGTTTAATCATTCAGCAATGAAAAGGACGCCTATTTACTATAAAGAGTATTATCCAAGCATGCAAGTGAGAGTGAGGGTATTTACAAAGACAGAGCGAAACAAGATACTTTTTAAGTTAAGGAATATTTATTTTTGATATTTTTCTATGTAAATCTTAGTTAGCAGACAACTATATAGCAACAATTCTGAATAAGTGCGAAATTAACCCTTATACACATTTTCAGTTTTGACTTATTTCTGGCTTTAGCGTATTCACAGACTTAAAGTAGAATTTTCTTACAAATATTTTGTAGTAAATTTTAACCCGTTCTATGGGTATTTTTTTGCTCGTTTCCGCAAAAGCGACAAACATAGCCCGCCTGTTGGGGAGTTAGAGGGTTAAAATGTGCCACAAAACTGTTCCACGTCGAATTTTACGTAGTACCGCTGAACACATTCTGCATCGAAAATGTAAGGTTGGCAAGGTTTCCTATGCCGATTTACTAAAAGAATGTGCAAAAACTCAAATGTATATGTGTATACATTTTGTCTCCTTTACCAGCATTTGTTGGCGGAACCTTGTTTTTTTTTTGTGCTCTAGTATAGTCTAATCACTCTTATAAAAAGTCGCTCATACGCCATGTCGTACAATCATAGTAAGAATAATTAGTAACAAAATAAAACTACAGATACTGACTGATCGATGTGAAGCCAGCTAGAATCGGCATTTATCATAATCTAGGAATCAACAGCGGTTATGATATTTACTTTATAAGTCAATTTTATTGGTGTAAAGCGAAATTTTCACAAACATTCTTCAGAGACTGGTATTGAGCAAAATTTAAAATGATTAACACATTTATTGCATAAAGAGTATGGCTTTTTTGAAAACCTTACAGAAACTTGGCCGCTGTGGCTCAGTGTTTAGAGGTGCATACTACCACTTCGCATGACCTGGGTTCGATCCCTGCCACGAGCTACAACTAAATTAGAAAAAAAGTTCATTCTAAAAGCGGTCGCCCCTCGGCAGGCATTGGCAAACCTTTCGAGAGTATTTCTGCCTTGAAAAAACTTCTCATAAAATCTATTTGCCATTCAGAGGCACAGCATAAATTGGGGGAGAAGCGCAAATATATTATCATTAATATTATATATATATAAACCTTAAACTTTCTCACATACAAAGCTCAAATTTGAACCTCCTCAGCTTACTTTTATCTAACTTTTACTGGTCTTTTCAATTTGAAACTCTTAGATTTGATCCTACGCTCATGTGCTGAAATGATCTATTAAATAAAACTATAATTTATTACGCCGATACTAATCAATATCTGAGTAAGCTCTGTGTCAAGGGCTTTAAGATGGGCTCTCATACTTTTCTGCAAATGTAGCTTCTCAATTATATTCCACTAAAGTCGAAATATTCCCATAAGGAAACTTTTACCACCACAAAGCGGGCCTCATTCGCAAATAAAGTTTTAAAATAAGAACCAAACCTACAATTGCTTAAACTTAACTGGGCTATTCACAGCCTATTTGATAACGTTTTAAACGCACTTTATCTTATTTGGTATACATAAAATAATTAAAAAAAAAATTGGCCTAAATGTCCGTTACTTAGACAGGACTAAGACTCAGAGTTTCTAATAGCTTTAGTGTGAAAAACAAGAGCGTGAATATCTAATAAACATTAAATTCAAATCTTATCAGATTGCGCCATAATAGACATAGAAGTAAGATCTGCAGTCTGCTCCCAGAAATTTTCATTGAGGGAAGCTTAAGCTGAATCCAAATGCTTAGGAGTAAAGAATTAAAAAAGGATAGCCTATCGCTTCAAAAGACCCGTAATTAGGGCTCCCAAAACTACTCTGTTTCTCTAACTATGCCGAGTGGATTCTTTTTGGTAGAGGTGACATAAAACGTCGCCTTTCTGCTCAACGCACTAAAAGCTCCGTTTCTCTCTTACCGGGAAAAACAACGGTTAGGTATTACAAGGTTAGGTAGGAAGGGGGAGCAATGTTCTACACCTTCAATTAGCTGTTCAGTACAGGCGCAGCATACCCTTTTATTAAAAAATCTGTACAGGGATTTTACGTCCCGGGCGTTTGACTTCATCTTTAGCGCTGCAGATCAGATTGGCACACCATACCGAAGTATGCGTTTCACCCCACCCACGTACAACTGCCAGCGCATTTGTTTAGGACCGCAGGCGTTCAGCATGTGACTCAAGAGCCCTGCTGCAACTTTTTCGGCTTTCCGGACGATATACATAGTCGATGTGTGACGTTGAAATGTCAGCCCTGTATCGGAAATGTTGCCTAGGTATTTCAGCATCTCCACTATTAATTTATTATTTATTAATTTAAATTAAAATTAATAAAAATTTAATATTAAATTTATTAATGGTGGCTAATTTCCCGTAACTGCCTAGTAGGGTATAAATGCTTTATACTTATTATTTTTAATGTATTTATTTGTACCCTACACTAAACAACACTGACTCCGTCTCTGGATGCGGCAACTCTATTTAGGCCTGCTTCGACTATATGTATATTACTAACGAGATATCATCATCTATACAAACAGCGACTATATAGAAAACTGCTGCTCTCTTAAAGCAATTCACAATATTCAAGCATTTCAGCACAAAACTACACGAATATTTCCGTACGTATGTAGATATGTTTGTATCGCATTTTAGATATTTATTTCCACAACTGTTCAAACTATTTATTGCTAGTTATTTACACTTTTTTTCGAAGGATTCTCTATCCATTTCCTTGACTAAACTGCTTTTATGCAAAAAGTTAACGCAATTTACGCCTGGTACGACTTTTTTCCGTATTGCAATTGGCGCAAAATCGCAATTATTTAGTTTTTGTTTTCGCAAAGTTCGTTGTTTATTCTGTTTTTGTATTTTTTTTTTTCTTTTCAAATACAATATGTTGATAGAAAAAAATTTTAGTTTTTTTTCTGAAACTAAACGCATTGCAGAAAAGTTTAATCAATGCTCGGAAAAAGGCAAGAAAAAGCAATAAAAAAGCGGAAAATCCATTTTAATGCAATTTCAAACAAATTAGTGTAATGTAAAACGCATTCGTCGATACAAGCAATTTACAATTTGCGTGTATGTGTGTGCGCAGGAATTTTCGTGCAAATCTATAAATGCACTTACATACATTTACATATACATACATACATATGTAAATAGGAAAATTGCCATGGCTTATGGCGCGCTAAATGCCTTTTGCAGCACTAAACATATACATATGAGCATACATATTTACATATGCATTTGCACTAGTATAAGTTGGCGAAACTTTTTGCACGCAGATAAACACGCACAAACACCCACCCACACGGTCGCATACCTACATACATACATAGATACACAAGCACACACAACCATTTGAAAACAATTTACGTAATTCATTTTCGCTAATAAGGCGCGCGAAAAGTTCGCATAGTTTGAGGTCGCTGCGGCATTGCGTTTCATGTCATACATACATACATACATATGTAGCATGCGATGCTTTTGTGCTGTAACTACTAGTCTCTATATTTTTACTAGCAAAATTAGTGCTCCTTTTTATGCAGTTTGTTTTAGTTTTAGTTTTAATTTTAGTTTTAGTGATAAACTTAAAGTTCTATTGAAAATCGACAAATCCTTGCAAGTAGCTGAGCAAAATAAAGCAAAGCTACAATTATGCAAACAAAAGTTAAATGATATGTAACGTGTGTATGTAACCAAAAGCAATTTAGAACGATAATAATAACAAATGATGATTACCGCTAACAATAAATAAGTTTCGCTGCAATTCGAACTTGCTAGGACTATTAGGTGGTTTTAATACAACTAAGATTTTCTTGCTTCTTTGACTTAAACATTGGTATAATCAATTGGTTCACTCAGTTATTTGAGAAAATCCTAATCTTAAAGATATCTACCGACATAATGCAATAAATAAAGGACTTTATCTTGGTGCCGGTTACTGAAATTCCAAGAAGGCCTTCTAGTAGAAATAAAAGTTCAAAAATTAATCAAGTCAATTTTGACTTCCAGCCACGTTGTCGATAATCTTAAACTTAAATAAATCAACCTTACCAAGCTCTAGTAAATTAACACCAGAAACTTGCTGGCATTCTCGACAGTAGTATATTTACGGTGACCATCCGACTGTCCCTCTTTTTTGACCCATTGTCCTGGTAATGTATTTATTATATATGGGACGCCAAATGTTTTGTATTTCTTTTAATGTCCTGTATTTGCCCCGTATTGAGTGTTCGGTATTTGGACGCCATAACAGCTACTTAAAATGGCATGCCATGAACCAGTTTTAATTGATGTTGGTATATGTACTTATGATCGTAATTTTCTCCATAAACAGTTATTATTTTCTAACCTCAATGCCTGTGATTGAAATCGAGGGATACATACATGCATTTTTGGTAGATTTAGTAACTATAACCAAATAAGGAAACCATAACCAAGTCATGCGTTGAGAGAAATATATTTAGTTGACGTAAATAAGCTCTTTTTTCAGTGTAAAAATTTGAATTTACATGGCTTTTGTTGCAATGCATTTTTTCAACCTGAGGTGCGGGATAACTTTGTAGATTTGAAATGTCAATGATGACATTATATTTACGGTGACCATATTTGGAAAAAGTAGCAGTATCCGTTTTTGGAGTACAAAATTAGTATAATCCTCAAAAAAAAAGTATAGATAGGGGCGATGCAACAATTTTCAAATTTTTTTGTTGAACTATGTATGTACATTAGGGTGGTCCTTATATTCAGGAAGTAAATTTTTACATCAGATTTCCTAAGCCTCAACCCCTACGTCGGTGCTTCTATAGTCAAAAACATCACATATAAACTTTGGTCCCGATTGGAGGCGGTTAAGGTGCATCGCAAAAGGGGCAAAGTTCAGATTCCTCTATGAAGACGTCTTAACCGACTCCGATCGGGGCCTAAATTTATATGTGATATCTGTGACCGTGGTGTTAGCGACTGAAAAAATCTTTCATTTGATGTTTTTAAGGACCACCCTAATATACATATTTATATCACTAGCATTCCACGAAAGAGGGTAGGTATATTTTCATCGCCAGACTTATTACTTTTTCGGACGAATTTTTCAGCGCAAATACATTTTAAATATACAATTAACCAAAGAAATCCATATTTGAATTAATTCTACTGAATTATATAAATTTTGCACAACAACAACAAAAATTAATTAAGCGTTATAATTTTCTTCTCTGGACATCATTGAAGCCTATACTCAGAATATTTGAATTTCACGAAATATCGATGAATGGACGTGCATATATATGTACTATCTCCAGTTTCGAATTTTTACCAAATCTAGGAAAATTCGATTCTCCAAACAATTGATACAGCAGCAGATGTACACACCTCTTCAAGCACTAGTAGTTAATCCTTGCACTCAAGTGCCCTCAAGCGTAGCAGTTTTAAAAGAATTTTATTCCGATTCAACAAATTCTGTAGCCTGCAGTAAAAGCTCATGTGTACATATATATTTATATATGTATGTATGATTTACATGTGTAGGTAGATACTATATAAATCTATGAATATGTAAAATCTAAGTCTACACGGGGCATTCCACTATAAACATGCCTGTGTGTATGTATGTAATTGCATCAGTCTGTCTTTGTTGTAATTTCATTGCAGTTGTTGTAATTTATTTTTCAAGTACGCAGATTTTGCAAAGTTGAGAATTTTATTTATTTTATTGTGAACACAACAGCTCAACAGTGCCTCTTACATTCATACATGCGAGTACTCTGCACCTTAGATATACATATAACTACAATGTAGTTTGTATTATTCTAGACTGGTTGCCGACGCTGCAAGCGCTGATTAGAAATACAAACCCATGTACATACTCTCTATGTAAATTAGGGTGGTCCAAAAATAAGGTAAAGTGGGAATTTTAAAGCTCTCAACACCTAGGATTGCATCTTTAGGGGTTTTTGGGGGACCTATAAAAAATAAGTTACTATTGAAAAATGGTGAAATAAATTGGGTATTATTTATTGGAAATCTCCAGAAGACAAACAGAGTTTACCGATCGAAAAATATAGATTTTCAGGAATTCTATACCATTTCTAGGAACAATTTTTTTCTACTCCACATAAAATACGTGGGCAACTTTAAGCTTCGCGACTTCTAATATTTTTTTGATTTCAAAATACAAAACAGGAGTAAATTTTTTTCGGTATAGAGCAATCCGACTTCACCCTAATGTACATATATGCAGATAAGTTTATGAATATCCTTCGCTCTAGTATCCTTATACGAGCAAATATATTTTTCATATATCTACACACATACATACATGCATACATGTATTACTTCTACATTGGAATGTGTGTGTGTGTATCTGTAAGGCCTCCTAGAGTGCTACACCAAGTGTATGCAGTTGTTGTTCTTGCCGCTGTTGATTATTACTTTTTTTTCGCTACAGAAAATCAAATTTAATCACTACAGTAGTTACTGGCGCACACTTCTATGCGCTTATTTTGTATTTGAATATCTTCATGTACGTGTGTGTGTGTGTGTTTGTGTGATTTTATTGATATATTTGTTTGTATGTTTGTACAAATACTCCTATGCGCTACCCTAGCAGTCAACAGCCTATCGCAATCTACATACATACATACATAGGTGAACATTTTCAATAAAATTTAGTATTAGCGTGTGTGTGTGTGTGTGTGTGTGTGTGTGTGTGTGCTCTCGCTGCACTACAGCCGCCCACTTATGTTGTATTAAACATTTTGCAAATATATTCACGCTAATTAATTTTTGGTTTGCTGACTTCGATGATTTCCGTTCTAACATTTTACGTTATTTGCGATTTCCGCAACACTTGGCGGGTCGGTTTGCTTGATGAAATACTTTGTGAGCATCGCATGAGCATGTGTATGTATGTACGTAGGTATGTATGTATGGGTATGTGTGTGCTTGCTTGGTTGATGCTGTGCCTGCTGCGAATTTATTAAATTTGGCATACACTTAAGTAATTTCTCCTTACCCCACAAACAAAAAGTCGTCTCGATCCTTATACATACATAAGTGTGTGCTACTGTATGTATGTATGTATGTAAGTATGAAAGTGTGTGCACTTTGCTACCTTTTTCTTTTGGGGATGCAATCAAGGAAGTCGCTAAGCATGAGCACACTTTTAAGCAGATATACATACATACATACATACACACTTTCAAGCTACACAGTTGTCCACACGCATAAGTGCACTTCGGTAACACCGCAAAGTGGTTGCAAATCTTACCAACCGACCGCCATAAAAAACTCATAGAGCTATAGACTGGTATACACATGCACATGCACACACACACATACATATATTTATGTATGTATGTACATTGTACATGTGCGCGCGACAAATTTCATTAACCCCGGGCCATTTTTACTTTCCATAGAAAAAGGGGTATTTTTTCACACTCAATTGCCGCGGTTTGACGCCTCAATAAATACCAGTGGTTATTTTCAAGAAATACTTACTATTGCTTATAAGCGTACAATACAAGCCAAGTACTTGACTTGAGTGTGCCGTAAGTGTGCATATGCATGTTTGCATGCGCACACATACATATGTACATGTTTGAGTATGTATTTTGTGTTCGCATACATCTGCCAAAGGACACAATTTAAAATCCTTAATTTCCCATTGCATTCATTTTTTTCTTAAATGAAGCGTAAATTTAACGATTTCTATTGCCTTTTCGTTTAAGAGGCGTCGTTGAAGGCGTTCGAAAAGTGTCTTTATAATAATAATTGGTACAACCCATTTCCTAATGCAATTGCAAAAAATTTAAGGAAATATTGGGGGCATGTACTTATACTCTACTAATAAACAAATGACGTGTTTACGGCGCCTTAAGCATATTTTAAATTTGAAAGTATTTTGTATATAAAAGTTTAACAAATTTTAATAACGAGTACGACTTTTAAAGGCATCTCGACTCTGAAGACAATTGTCGAGTCAATTTTGAGATATGTATATCAAATTAAAGCATAAATATTTCGAATCTAGTGCCACCTTTCTATGCAATTTACTTTTCAGTAAAGGTCCGTATTTACTATTTATATAGACTTTTCAAAAAAGTAAGTGCGCCTGGGCCGCACTGGAGAAGTGAAACTTACGTTACATACATATCTATTTTGTCTCATAACCAATATACATCCATACATACATCTGCTTTTGCTTAAGGTTATATTTTTACTATTTTTTCTATCTAGATCCCTACCTCTACCCTGTTCGTTCTAATTACATTTGTTATTTTGTTTTCCTTTATCTTAATTTTTATTTTTATACTCTGTCGACAGTAACATCCACCAAAATATCGATTTCGAAACCGATAAAATTATCGATAACAAAATCGATGACAAATTCGATAGCAAAATCGATAATAGTATTGGTAAAAAAATCGATTAGAAAATCGATAACAAAATTGATAAAAATATCGAAAACAAAATCAGTAAATAATCGATAACAAAAATCGATTAGAAAATCCATAAAAAAAATCTATATAAATATCGATAGAAAAATCGACAAAAATATCGATAACAAAATCGTTAACCAAATCGATAACAAAACAGATCACAAAATCGATAAATAATAGATAACAAAATCAATAACAAAATTGGTAATATCGATAACAAATGGGATAAAAATATCGATAACAATATCTATAACAAAACCAAAAAAAATATCTATAACAAAATCAATAGAAATATCGATAACAAAATCGATAAAATATCGATTATTATATCGATAAGTTCCGAAGATATCCATAGCAAAATCGATAAAAATTTCGGTAACAGAATCGACAAAAATGTCGATAACAAAACCGATAAAAATATCGATTATTATATCGATAAGTACCGAGAATCCCTCATCCTCATTTTTATACCTTTCATGAGCATGAAATGGTATTATAACTTTGGTCCGATGTTTGTAAGTACCAGAACAAAAAGAGATAGACCCATTAAAATGTATACTTTTATGATCAGAACGTCGAGCTGAGTTGATTTATCCATGTCCGTCTGTCCGTCTGTTTGTATG
>NW_016162918.1:0-8521 GCF_001687245.7 Rhagoletis zephyria | reverse complement strand
CCAATAAATTGTGTTACCGGTTTACATACCGATCACATAGCAGTGAAAATCACTTAGATTGGTGCCATATAAAGTATATCTTCCATACCTCTGATTGTTTAGATGCGATTTTTTATATAAGTATGTAACTCCTCTATCGATGTATGCAGATGTATTCAAAATCAGTAATCTGTCAAACTAAAATTTGCAGATGTTCATGAAAGGTATGAAGCCTTCGGCATAGCCGAAGACAGCGCTGCTCTTACTTGTTTTTCTTTATTTTTCTCTTTGTTTTTTACTTTTATGTTTATCATTGTCTTCATCTACATATTCACCTTCACCTTTGCTCTTGTATAAGTAAAGTGTTTAAATTTATTTTGGCCTTCATTTTTGTCTTTATCTTTACGCATCTTTGTTTTGGCTTTTATTCTTCCCTTTGCCTTTACCCTTTTCTTTATCTATGTACGTGCTCACCTTTAGTTCCATTCTTGTATTGGTATTTTTCTAAGTGTTGTACTTTAACCTTTTATTAGCACGTTTTTGTTAAATTAATATCATACATTCAAGAAGCACTTGTTTCCGTCTCACCATTTCCGTTGCACCATTTCTGTGTGCAATTTCTGTTGAATATGCCAAAAGCTTAATGGGGGTTAAACCAGAAGATTAGCAGACTTTTAATTAACAGTACTTCAGACAAAGTGGTCGGTCACCAGCATTAGTTGGGAATTTGGTCAAATAATCAACCTCTGTGGCTTGTATAAAATATAATGCAATCCAGCGAAAATATGGGTGAAGAAGCTGTTGAGCTGTAATCGCCCCATATATGAAGCCTCAACCCTTAGTTTGGAAGAGTACGATTCTTTGACTTACTATTTCTGGAAATTGGTATTATAATGTGAAGCTTCTTAAAGTGAGATGCTGGCTTTGCTCTTGGGAAAATACGCTGCCGCATTTTGAAGCTGAAGTGTTCTAAAATCTTAAGACAATGGAACAGGGGGATGGGAATGGGTAAAGAGACTAGTGTTCCCGGCACTTCGGCAAGGGTTCAGCCTTGCATGCTGTAATCTAATTATTAGAGTGATTGACTCTGTTTTCCCGAACCGGTTTCAACCGGTTTTTTTTTAATGTTTTAGGCGTTTTTTTTCGTTTACCGAATTTTTAAAGTCGATTAAACAAAGTTTTCACCTAGTTTAAAAAAGGGGAACTTCATACAATATTTTTATTAATATTATTTTATTAATTCTTAGCTAATGGCAGGCTTAAGAGAAGGCCCGATCTGATGGGTTTGGGCGCTAGGCTCAGGGATGTTAGATGCTCCGATGTGCGTGGGCATGTGAAATGATTGTTAGTGGCGGTGGGGGCATTTTATTCAAATTCGACTGAACAGTTTAAGCTGCTGTAATATCCAGAATGTCAACGTAGCGCGAGCCCCACGAAGCAGTGCGAGCTCTTCGTCTGCAATACATAGGTGGCGTTGCAAGGCGTTGGTCTCCGATGATGGAATTCAAGAGATGAAACTTTACAAAGGTGTTGATTGATTCTCCATGCAAAGCCTGTATATAATTGACTAAATATTTAAAGTCGGTCTGGCTCAGCGGATGGTGTATTCTCATTCCCAAGACAGTCGATTTCCCATGCTTGATTTTTTCCGCACAAAGGACTGTTGTTTTAGCGATATAATCTTCCTAAGGTCGGTGCACCCCATTAAATGTGAATTTTTCACTCATATTTTCTATTTTACTTGTAATCCAAAATACTTCAAACTTATTTTGCCTTATTGGTTTCTAAAATAAAATGATTACTTTTTTTAACAGTCACATTGTAATTTTGGTTATAATTTCAGATTAACAGTAAGTGTTACTGCAGTGAAAATATGTAAAATTATTTCGGTTTATACGGATTTTTCTTAATTTGAAAGTGGGGAACCGTTGTTTTACTCAAATTGCCATTTTTGGAATAACTCGAAAGCCGGTTGGTTGAGCTTCATTTACTCTGAATTTCAGATTACACAGGAATATAAGTAGTTAAAAGTGTAGAAAACCTGCTAGAATATTGTTCGTGCGCTCGTTTTGGGGGCCTTTTAGAAAATATGTACTAGGGCAAGAACAACTGAGATGTACATATACGATAAGACTTGTAAAGCGCGGCTTTGGCAGGCTCACCCACCGCGCTTGTATGCCTGAGGCCAGCTCTGATAGGTCCTTTTTGAAAATAGCTTTAAAGGCTTTATTGTTGGTATATTTTCATATCTATGGACAACATACTTATTTTAAGAACCAATGCAGTATTGCCATTTTTTCGAAAATGTTTCCTGAATAAAAATTCAGTAAATACCTACAAACACACACATACATATGTATTTAATCCCTGGCAATCATGGGCTTCCGCTGGCTAATGCATCCCCTAAGTAACCAATTTATGTGCATGTATACAAACAAACATACACATGTGTATACATACGTAACTGAATTATGTAAATTGATCGATTTCTCGGCAATTGTCAATTTGTTAATTTGCGATTGATTGATTGAATTTGATTTTATTATTTAAACAGCAATGGTACCGTTCAGCTAAGGCATAGTGCCCCTACCAAACAAATTCACACAAACGCATACACACACATATGTACATACATATGTGTGACACAACTACTAGTATGGTAAACGATGCTGTTGGGCTTGTTCACCAGTTATAAGCAACAACGCGGCCAAACTAATGTCAATCTAAAATGCACCGAATATGCAACGGTAACGGCAACGACAAATGCAACCATGTTGAGCGTGCGAGCGCACAAAGCACGGCCAACATCAACAACTGCGCTAAGCATCAGTAACAGTAAAGTGTTCGACGTTTAGCCAAAGGACTAAAGCATTCTTCACACCGCACCACACCGCACCGCACCACACAGGAGTAGTGCTGAATTGCACTCAAATATTTACGGACACATACAAACGCATACGACATAGAAAACATACTTAGATGCATACATATGTACATATAAACATATGAGCCTTGTCCCCACACAAAACCATACATGTTTGTCTGCATGTGCGATACGCCTTCTCCAACTTTATTCGTTGATCGATTCGCTCAGGTTGGCTGCCCCGCTGGCACTTTGCAGCAATTTCTGTCGCTGTTACCCGCCTGCGCTTAGCCACTGGTTATTAACAATGCACGCAACTACAATCCACCATCATCATCACCTCCACCGTCAACTGCATTGCGGCCTTTGCCGCTCTACAACTCTGCCTACAAACAACTGCATCAGCCATTACCGGCGGCTACGTCAGTTACCTACATATACTTATATGAAGATAGCTGCATACAGTGCTCTCCGAAAATATTTGCATTGATTTTTTTTTTAATGAGATTTTAAAAAGTTTTTCATTATGGTTTTTTTTGTGACTTTTTTATAAAAATGTAGCTCATTTGGCAACAAAAACCATGTAAATAAAAATTTCAAATTTTACAGATAATCAAATTTTACAAAAATAAAATTACTATGCAGTTTTTTAATTAATTAAATTTTAGTACAAAAAATTCTAGTTTTAAGTAGCTAAAAAATTCTATTGATTTTTGACCATTTCCTTGTATGGAAGAAAATGCTCAACACCGTCAGCAAAAAAATTTGCAAAAATCAATGAAATTTTTTAGCACCTCAAAACTTGCACTTCTTTATACTTGGGCTGTAAAACTGCATACTCGATTTTCTTGTAACAAAAAAAAAAATATTTTAAAATTTGCTGAATTTAATTTGATCCTAAAGTTTAAATTTTGGTTTTCCATGATTTTTTGTAGAATGAGCTATATTTTTATAAAAAATTAACGAAACAAATTTACCTTGAACCACATTTTGGATACCGTAAAAAAAAATCAATACAAAATACTTCTGAGAGTCACTGTACATAAATTTATTCGCACGTCGCTGCTTGCTGATGGAGCCCGAGATGCTGTATGGTTAACATTACCGCCGCGACGATAGGTAGCCATGACGGTGATGGCGGTGCTAGTGGTGGAGACAGTGGCGACGACTGTTAGCCGCGCTTCACTTAATTTCGTCTCTTCGAATAGTGGTCATCCACTAGCCGCTGGCGGTGAGCCATACATTTTTTCTTCTACCCGCTCAAAATGCAACGCCTAGACTTGTGCTCTTAATTTGTTGTTGTGGTTGTTGCTGTTTTTGTACGTACATATGCCGCACATCGCGAATTAACTGCGGCAGGTCCGCAACAGACACTTTGACATCAACAAAATATTGTAAGGCTCGATTAACGTTGACGTTTAGCATACGTAGCATTATTTTAAAATCTGTTCACCGACAACAACAACAATTACTATAACTGCAACAACCATAATGCGGCATACATACAAAGTTTCTCCAGGTAAACTCAGTCAGCCTCGGCGATTATCCAACGGCAATATTATATGTATTGGCATAATATGGTCAGGGCTGAAACTATGTACTACCTTTAAATGAAATCAACATCAGACGACACTCAATCGTAGTTGGAGAGTTGACTCGGTAAAATCGTCCACTTAGCTGAGATTTTGGTGGTCGTGGGCCGCCAGGTGGAGTAAAGGAGTAGGACGACGCGACCATCACCACCACCACCACTGCGCACTGAATTATTTATTTACGTTTCCGTAGTAGGCCGCCGCACATTTGGCATTAGTTGTGGCATTAAGTATGGACGCATATGTTTGACTTGTAACGTTTTCGCGCAATTGGCAACAACAATTTCAACGAACAATTACTGTGTATACAAAGGTATAGGCTTTAGCAAAGGAGCCAATAACTTTATATGTACGTATCTACTTTGTGATGCTGAGGCTATGCGGCAAACATATGTATATATATATGTGTATGTGCCTATTTATACATACATATGTATGTAGGTATATATGTAAGCCTGCAAACGAAAGGTGATTGGCGGCTTCGTAGGGATCAAGAAAACCCCTCTTGATAGAAAATGCTTAATTCCAAACTTTTAACGAGCATTAAATGGCACAAAAAAGGTCGTGACTATTTTTCGAAACTTAATGAGATGAGTATTCTTTAATGCCCAACTTTTTCACTAAAATTTTTATTATTAAATGACCAGTGGAAATCCGTCATATCAGTTCTTAATTCGTACACAAATACGAGTACGAATACAATTACTAATATCGAGTACGAAATAGAAAGTCATCCCTGAAACAACTTATCGATAGCAATTTCGATGAAAATTTATGTCGAATAAACTTACTGAAATCGATATATTTTTATAAATTTATATAGCTAAATATATCGATAAAAACTCCGCCGGTAAAAGTAATGTATATGTATAAATATCGATAATAATTCCAATTGATGTGCATCTAAAAGTAATCTCGATGTGGCCAGCAGTAAAGCTCAAAAGCTCAGGGCTGTGGCAAACGAAGACCTTCGGCTTTAGCTCAGCCTCGATCTGTAGTTTGATAGTAGAGAAAACCCCAGACTATATTGTATCAAGCCTGGATTTTCTTGTGCGGTTAGCATCTAGAAGGGAATTGAGAAGAGGCCAAGCTGCCGATAATAGAGCCATCTGTATCTATACTAATCGAAACGGGCTAGGGTGTAGGGACAGGAGTCAATTCTGTGGCATAAAATATGTATATAGATAGCAGCGAGGAGAAAGTCTTTCGTTTTTTTGTGCGAATGCGCGGGCATAAAATATCGTGACGGTATTATGCGCTTTTTCAATCCTCGATGACAACTTGCAGAGCACTACAACCAACCAAAGAGCCCTTGCTTATTGGTAGAGCACATCACTTTTGACGTCTTCACTTCGAAGTTTTAAAGGACTTTGTTTACTTAGGAGCCAGTATAAACATCACTACAATTATCAGTTTGGGATCCACCGAAGCATAACTTTTTCCTATAGGTTTTGTCCATTCAAGTGGCAGAGTATTGTGTACGATGTCTGATAAAGAAGATATGTCTTTCTATGTTTTCGAGAGAACCTGGTCAAACTCTGGTTGATTGGTCTAACTGATTAGTATAACAGGCCGAACTATGCATAGGAAGAAAAAGTTCCTGGAAAATTCATTTTGGTTCATTATAAATGTACCGAAATTGGTATATTTGTACCGAATGTACTTTCAAATTACAAAAGGGCTGGAAAAGTACAATTGTACCTACTTTCACATCACTGGTAGACATCTTTTTTGGTAGAGATTACTTACGAAGTTACTTATACTTCATCAAATATTAGAAATATTAGCCATTGTTGGAAGGTAAGACCGAATTATACCGCCAGTTGAAATGACGCAGGGGACACAAATAAATTAAGCAATTTTGTTTAAGATACAAAAACACAGCCATGCTATTACCTAAAATATATTGTTGTGAATATGCCAATACACACCAATAAGTAAGTACATATGTATATATTTGCGCAAGCATATCTTGGTATGTAAAAATATTTAAATATAAAATGCATGCCTATCTACTATAAACGTGCCATAAAAATATAAACTTGTATTTGAAGTGCAAAAATTGCAGACAATAGCAAAAGAAAAATGTAAGTCAAATAAGTACTACATATGAGTACATACTTATCTGCATATGGATTTTTATGTGTACATTTGTACATAGAAAATAACTGCTCTTAATTTTTAATATGCTATACTTATTTGAAAAAATAAAAGTCCGTATACATACATATATGTACGTGTGTACGTACTTAAGTAAAATTATACCCGTACATACATACATGAAAATATATGGACATGTAAAAGAAAATGTTATAAAAATTAATATATACATACATACTGGTATACATATGTATGTTCTTAGGGACAGCCAATAATATAAAGGTGCTTGAAATTTCGAACCCAGTACGAAAGAGTTATGATACCCAATTTAACACATCCCTCATTTGCTTGAATGAGTTCAGAATGCAAAGCTAATTTGTAACTCATAAACTAATCATAGATTGGCACTTATGGCACAATATATTAGGCTTTAGCCGAGCTTTTTTTTACGCCGACTCCGAACGTAGATTAAATTTTTATGAGAAGCTGTTTTTCATTGAAGAAAGACACTCGGAGGTTTGCCATTGTCTGTCGAGTGGTGACCGCAATTAAAAAAAAAAACTTTTTCTTTCATTATTATTTTTGTGTACGTTAGTCGGAAGCTGAGCTTGACCCCAGACCCTGCGGAATGGTGTCGCGCACTGCTAACCACTACACCATAGCGGCCGCATATTTGTAATAATAATTTGTAATTATAAAATAATTAATAAATAATTCTATCTCTTAACAAGAGAATTCGATCATGTACTTGTTTAACTTTACGTTTTATTCAATTTACTTAGCAACATACTCATAATATATGTATGTGCGTATATCGACAAAGTATGGAATCAAATTGAGAATTGATGAAAGCGTTGTCCTCTTGATATAGTTTTACCATTTTGTTTCTCTTACTTAAGCAAAAATTTTATTCTGGCTATACAGTTACAATTGCAAGCCCACAAAAAAAAAATAGTTTTCTTTATAAAAAAATAAAATCTAAAAAAACATAAAACAATTATTAAGGTTAAAAAAAGAAAAAAAGAATATGTTTCTTTTTAAAACAATAAAACCTAAACATTAAAGGAAATTATTTAAAGAAACTAAAGCAAGTTGCTACATATCAAGTATTTTTCTTTTAAGAATCATAAATGTAGCTTAAAAATTAAATAATCTCCTAAAATTAAATGAAAACAAAAATTGTTTTCTATTTAAAGCAATAAAATCTCACAACTAAAAAGAAATTAAGTAAAAAAAAAATTAATTAAAAAAGGAGGGAAAGTACTAGTTTCTAAATTTAAAATACAATAAAAAAATCTTAAAAAAAAACTAAAAATTTAATTATGAAAAGAAATAAACAAAAATGTATATGAGAGTAATTTGTTTTCCCTTCCTTGTTTAGAAATCCAAAGAATTCGTTGAAAGCTCGTTATAGTAAGTAAGCTATTTACTTATAGACATTTTTTTAGATTGAGTAAGATTTTGTTGAGAGATGATTTCATGCATTGATCAACGAAAATTAAAAGCTTTCAAACATCTGGGCATTCCCATGGTGGCGCACGTGACAGTCGTACGTTTTCAATGTGATACAAAAAAGGAATACCATTTGCCATTGTATAGCACATAATAAGCTCTATATTTAACCAAAAAATGAAATCAATCGAACTGCTTGGTCCTGAAATATAAGCATTTAAAGAGAGCGTCGTTACGTGACAAAAAATGGAAGTAGATTTTTTCTTTTCTTACAAAATCGCAAAACTCTGCGAATTGTGGATGGCTATTTTNCGTTACGTGACAAAAAATGGAAGTAGATTTTTTCTTTTCTTACAAAATCGCAAAACTCTGCGAATTGTGGATGGCTATTTTGATGAAACTTATTTTGGTATGATTTGGAGCAGTTCTAGTTGTTTTTAGAGTTTTTTGAAATAATGCAAATTGTTTCAATTCTCGTTTACAACACCAAGTGTGAAACGTGACGTGACGTGGCGTCACGTGAAATAAATTTCCA
>NW_016162917.1:16217-39546 GCF_001687245.7 Rhagoletis zephyria | reverse complement strand
AGGAGATCAAGTTAAAAAGCTTTAAATTTGTATGAAAGTTTGTTGAATTGTTTAAAAATTGTACAAAGTTTAAAATTTGGATTCACATAGTTTTTTTAAGAATAAACTATATTAAAAAATAGCTACAATTGAAAAATAAATAAATTTTAAAACTTGCCAATATATTTTATATATTTTTTTTTACCAAATGAAAAAATTGTGGTGTCAATGGCAAAATAATTTAAGGCAAAGAATGGCTTGAACATTAAAAACGTTATTAAAAAAAATCATTTTGCAAAAATATTTTTAAAAATATAATATGTGCAGTGGTTACTTATTATGGGGAATATTTTTTTTTGCAGGATGGAATATGCTGGTTAAGAGGAATATCTACAAAATTATACAAATACAAAGGTACAGATTTAGATAGAAATACACCCATGTACATATGTATATATGATGTTAACCATTGCATTCACTTTTTATCAATACACATTTTTTCACATAACAATTTATTTTTTTTTGCAGTTTTCTAAATAACGAAAACTCACATTGCCTTAATTGTATTCAATTAATTTCAAATATGCGCCAAAACAGCAATCGATTTTGATTGATTCGTAATTGTTATGTCCTTGAATGTGCTTGGCTGTTATGTTAGATTTTTTACTTATTTTTTTTGTTTATGGCAAATTACCAAAATTGATTGCAGGTAACCTTCGTGGCTTAATGACAAAATAAGCAAGCAAGTTGAGCAGCTAAATTTAATTCTAGCAACTGTTGTAAATCAAAAAAAAAAACTGCGTTATAAATTAAAAAGGCAAAAAAAAACAGGCGAGTGAACAAATAAATATTACAGTGTAGATATGAATGAATTCAATGGGCGAGCACTCGCTGAGTTGGCCTCTGCCGCTAGCGGCGTTGCCGTCACCTCATCCAACCGACCCTCTACCGAACTGCTGCTGGCCAGCTATGACTTGACGAAAAGGCAAGCGATGCCAAAAAAGGCTTATTTGCGGAGCAAAAAAAAAAATGATGCGATTTTGGGCAAAAGCAGCCAATACATACTCACATATATACTTAGCCACATACGGCCACCAATTTGTCCAGCCATTCGATGCGCACGCTGGCACAAAGCCACTTAAGTGTTGATTTAATGTGTGTACATATCTGCCTACCTGTCTGGTCATTTGATCACCACTTGTTGTTGTTTTCATATATTTTTGATGTTTTACCAAAAAAAAAAAAAAAAATTAAAATTAAAAATTGGCTGCCAACTAACTGGGTTAATGATGTGTGAAAATGGCTTTTAATTACTTGTGTTTGTGTTTGTGTTTGTGCCGTACATGAACGGAAATTGAGACCGCGAAAAATTGCAAAAGCCCACCACTCGCTTCATACAAATATTTCAAAATGAAAATAAGCCAATTGATTTAATTTTAATTCATTTTTAATGAATTTTCACGACGCAGTAGGAGCGAGTGCTACCCAAAAAGGCTGCAAATCGGAATCAACATTGCAACATTGTGCGCTGATATTTATTATGGAAAATTACTTTTTAAGTGTTTATGAAATCGATTTTGCTGATTTTGGAAAAATGTAAAGTGGCACAAAGAACTGAAAACACGCATAATTCAATCGAAAATCAACTAAGGCGGATTGCTTTTTTTTGTAAAGGCTTTTACTGCCATTGAACAATTATTAAGAATTAAGTAATGTTGATAGCCAATTTGTAACGTAAATAACACTGATTGATGGCCTCCTTAGATCATAAGCTCATTGTAGATTAAAAATAGATTATACCACTAATTTTTCCAAGCCACATTGAGATGATTTTTGGCAACGAACAGAAGTTTTCAGACCCTGTTAAATCTTCACAAAGCACTATCCAATATGATTTGACTGTTCGGAAGCCAAAAAAAAGTCAAGAACGGCTTTAACATTTTCGATTTTTTTCATATTGCGTTCTGTTTGCGAATTACTGAGAATTTTCCACAATTTAAAGTTTGGAAAGCTATATTGGCGGCCGCTGTGGTGTGGTAGTAAGCAGTACGCGCTTCCACTCCACAGGGCCTCGGTTCAAGCCCTGGCCAAAGCAACATCGCAAAAAAAAATTTGAAAAAAGGTTTTTTCTTAATAGCAAACCTCCGAGTGTATTTCTGCTATGAAAAACGACTTCTCATAAAAATACAATCGCCTTTCGGAGTCGGCGTAAAACTGCAGGTCCCTCCCCCTTGTGTGACAACATCAAGGCGCGTGCCACAAATCGGAGGAGAAGCTCGGCCAAACACTAAGATATGTGTAAGCGCCAATCTTTTATTATTATAGTTATATTTTCAGCATGGGCGTACACAGGTACGGGCTAAGGGAGACGCAAGCCCCTTCATTGTAAGTTTCTTTCTATGAATTAATTTCTAATTCAAAAATGTATACAATAAACTAAAACCTTGGGTGTCTTCACATCCATTTCGGTAGTTTTGGTAAACTGCTGGTTGTTCCTCGATAATTTTATCAACTGTGAACGTCCTTTTCAGATTACTTTTGTTAGTCTGATAAATAGTCAGTTACTTAAAAAAAAAATCTTTATCTTTTAATATTTTTTTTTTATAATAATCGGATCTAAACCAAATCAGGATGGGACCAGCTCTGAGGTACCACCTTACCACCTATTACGACGAATAGATATCATCCTCCTTTTTTTGAAGTCGTTTTGAAAGAGAAATATTAATGAGGGAAATTATTATAAATTTTAAATAGCTACATTTTAACATTTCTAATAAAATTTACATAAAAAAATCTCAGGTAATGTACCGTTGAACCTGAAATTACCCGAATAATCTCAAAATAAACTCAATAAAACACGAAAAGGCCCGAACTATTCCAGAAAGTTTCCAATAACAATAACGGATCTGAGTGTAGTAATAAGGCCCCGAAAAACTTCCCCTAAAATTATTGCAGCTTTTGTTTTGTTTTTGTTTTGTTTTGTTTTGTTATTTTGGGTACAAGAAACATCTTTCTTTTTAAGCATTTTCGGTAGCATCTCAATTAAAAAGAAATAGATAGGGCTGCATTGGTTCTCATGGCCTTACCTAATTATTCCACGTGATTTTACTTCGCTCTATTGGTCGAATAAACGCACTAATTAAAAAATATTTAAAAATTTTTTTTAACATCCTTGAGTACGTTATCTCTGGTGGTGAGATATCGTGGTTGAAAATGATACTAATTCTTACATATGTCTCGCGTAATTTCTATGGAAATCAATATGAATAACTATTATCATTCAAATTAACCTGCTTTAATATTGTCCATTTTTTGAGACATAAATATCTTCTTTTAAATTTAAAACGCCAAATATCGCACCACAAAATTTGCATAGCACATTGATTAGCTCTGGAGGATTTAATACGCTCATACCTATTTTATTGCCACATGCGTGAGTAAATTTGTAAAAATCTGCATATGTATAGGTATAATCGTAAACTTAGCCACACATATCTGCCTTTTGTTTATGCTGTCTCTCTGTGGCGCAAATTAATTTATTTGCTTACTTTATGAATAACAAAAGTGATTGGAAGTAAATTAACTAACCTAATAGGTGATAATTTAAAGTCGAACGAAGTCTTGAACAGCAGCAAAAAAAAGGTAAAAAGAAGGTAACAAAAGCGACAAAGTAAAATAAAAAGTAGAAAACTAAAGGCACAAGTATGTTTAAGAAAGAAAAGAAGAGGAGCTTAAGAAATTTAAATTCATTCGATTTTATTCACGTTAAGTAGTTAGGCTCAGCCTAGTTCCAAAATATCATCGCAATATAATATGGCTTTAGGTTATAGTTACATTTATTTATGCCTAAAATATTTATTATTAACACTTCTACGATTTATTACAATAATTTATGTGTACCACAAATATGTGTATGTAAATATAAAATTTAAATAATTTTTATGCTAAATAAATTTACCTGCCGTAAATTTTCCACGTGTGAAAAAATTGATGAAGTAAACACAAATTTAGTCTATGATTCACACAAATACGAAAAGTTAAAACTTTAGAAAAACCAAAAAAAAAAAAAACAACCAAACTAAAAATATTATCCATAGCTGTACAATAAATCTCTGCAGAGGAATTTATCATTTAATTAATGCGGTCGCAGCCATTTTTGTGGGATTGGTTGGCATTTGAAAATTTGCTTTTATTTTATTTTATTTTTAACACTATTCTTAGGTTTCACAGCGTCTATGGTTTTTGTTTTTTTTTTATTATTTTTTGCTGTTATGCCAATTTGTCTTTGTTTCGTTTGATTTCCATTCGATATTTTGTTATTCACTTTTATTTTTATTTTTTTCTTGTGACAGCTTGTTCACACATTTGTATATCTCGTACGAAATGAGCGTTAAATATCGATTTAGTAAAACTGGAAATATTCAAATGAACATTAACACTAAAAATGTGGTAAAATGATGAAAATTGAAATATTTTATAGAGCATTTGTGTGCAAATGTTTTAATTATTTGAAATTCGAAGCGCGCAATATAAGTGGAGTGGTGAAGTTTCAATCAGGTTATTTCTTTATTGTATTCAGGTCTCTCTACTGTATGAGTTTGTTGATGAGTAGGCGTGAAAGGTGAAGAACCTTACAAATTTCATTGCAATGAGCACACAGGTGGATCGCTTGAAGTCTTAGTGTGCGTGTGCTTATAACAGAGGGCACCCAGGAATATATTTTTTATAAATATATATCATCAGAAAATAATGATAATTCGCTTCAGATAATACGCTCTTTAAAACACATTTATGCAAGTTTTATGTACAGTATGTAATAAATAAAACAAAAACTTTTTAAAGTTTCATAAATTGCATTTTATTTACATAAAATTAACAAAGAACTCAAATATATTTAACCTACTTCAAAAAAGGGGAGGTTATTTTATCCTCTTTTATTTAAGGCACCGCATACTTTTTTTTGATCGGAAAAATGGTACCGTAATTTGGTTTAAATCCGATAATTGGATCATGAAAAAATTAACGGTACTCCTAAATTTGTATATAAGAATTAAAGGCGGTTGTGTTTTTAGCTTAAAAATTACTTGTTTAATAAAAAGTTCTATAAATACAAATAATAATATAAATAAATTAAATAGTTCCATGAAATTTTTGCACTTTTATGTTTAGTTTCCTCGATTTCTTTTTTTCTGGTTTTCGATGGAGATGGTGATTTTTCACGATTGCCTAATTTTTTAATATTTCGAATACCGAAAAAACAACTAAACTTGTTTTTTTTTTATTATGTAGCTCATTTTTGTGCAACGAATTCGAAGTTGGTAAACTAAATCTTCGAATTCTTGTTAAGTACATATCAGTGGTAAACTCTTTTAATCCCAAAACCCACCCCTTGTGTGACCTAATGGAAATGCCTGCTAGAAACTTCTATCAAATATTCAAAACAAAAAAAGAAGAAGAAATCCATTCTTGGTAATCTACAAAGAGGTATTAAGTTGTTGTTGGATTGCTATTTTATTAGATACTTTGCTAAAAATGAACTGTAGTCCATGATAAGAGCTCGGGCCTTTTGAAGCAACGCCGCTATTTTATTGCTTAACCTTACTTTGACCCTTAACAGTACAATTTATAGAGTCAAAAACTCAAAAAACAGGGTGCTTTCGAGGGAGTAAATAACTTGATAGGTAGCCTTAATATCGGTTCTATTAATAGATGAAGAGTTGACGTTTGTATTAAAAACTAACCTCTCTCCAAACTAAAAAATATATAGTACTTATGTATGTATATATTCTTACTAAGTATGAGTACATGGTCAAATATCTGGGCCAATTTCTGATATTTACCTCAATTTTATTGCACAAATGCAAGGACCTGAAGCCATCCACCGCCTCCAAATCTATAGATGGTTTTTATGAGAGTCCTTTTTATGGTATAAATGCAGTTGGTTCGGTATTGTGGGGGTGCTAGTATGCACTTCTAACCATACAATAGTCGTCGTACTAGATGCTCTATGATGATTAGCATATGTTGAGCCGACATCCTCATCCGCACCATGCCGTAGCTCTAGAGCTATCACGTCATATTTTCCCACCAAAAGGATGAATGCTACACAGAACTAAACCCGGAATTCCATAAGGCGGCACTGTCTCACCAACACAGTTATTTTTATACATAGCCAAAAGTCTTCCAGTGCCCCAATTATTCACGACACGTATCGAGTCAGGTTCAAGACAACACTACCATTTACCAACCGATGAAGTTAAGCTCAAACTGGACGTAGAGATCGGCGGAACCAGGTTATAGACCTTAAATCATACTCAAGACGTAAGTGCTGTGTTGAACAGAGCGGTTTTTACCTGGTATATGCAAGCAGCTTCTCAGTAGAAAAAATTCAAGTCACTCATCGACTTAAAGAAATGAGGAGGCAACGGTTTGGAACTTTAAAATCATGGACATAAGTGGCACAGTGCATACAAGAACATACACCTCAAAAACATGCCAGAACACTGCTTTTCTTATCGCTAGTAGTCTTCTGATGTCATCTCAAAAATGTCTTCACACCGAGTCTAAAATGCTCGAGAGGTAACTAAAATCACAACGTGCTTCTATATAAGCAATTCCTGTTGGGCTTCAACTTAAAAGGCCGAATACCATCGCTTCGTCACATAAGAAAACATCTCCGCTAATTAATCACAGGATTAACGGTGCAACGGGAAGTGATTACATTTGCAATCTTCACAGACTTCGAAAATATTATTTTGCAGTCACCATCACTGAGCCGATGTACAACTGGGGCAATCTCGCAAAGGAGAGGGGTATTCGGCGAATTTTTTTTTGGCCTCGACCCAAACCTACAACTGATTGTAGAGCCAAATAAGAAAAAGAAGGTGCCTTCTATCCTATCTTGGTTAGGTTTAACCAGATTTCTGGAAGTTGTGACCCTTCGGAGGCCTTTAAAATTTTGACTTTCTGGACTGTGGGTACACCACTTCTTTACAGATACAATTACATAGTATGTATTTAATATTTTATTATTCATATTTTTAGAAACTTTATGACAGACAGTGTTTCGACCTATGTATGCTCGCTCCCTTCTATCCGTTTGTGTCCTCGCACCTAGTGGCTAGCGACCTGTCTATAGACGCAGGGGTCATCTATTCTTCTCTGCACTGCCGTACACAAAGTGAGTCTGTCGTCACAGCGCCAACTGTTTTAATGGCTACTTGATTAAGAATAAGATATGCACATGAGAGTTAGGAGGGGTTAATTCCACTGCTTACTCCGGCGATTTGATTGCGGCATAAATTTTGGACTGAAAAATACCTCAATAGTCTGGGAGTTAATACGGCTGTTTTAACAATGGTGTAAGTGTTTTTTGTATAAAAAAAAATGTATTATTTCGAAAATTAATTATGCAGAAATTAATTAGACAACGGAGGCCAAAAGTAAGAACTCCAATGGTCTATTATAGACAAACTTTTGGCCGCTAACTCGGAGCTCGATTTTAGCTAGCTATCTCTCGCCAAATATTTCTAAGTTTTGAATAAACATATTTCGGTTCCAAATTTATGGAAACCTCCAGTTTTGTGACAATTGGAACAGTTGACTTACTATTTGGAGGTTTTCCTCCCATGTATTTCTATTTTTTTTATCTCAGACATTAGAATTTATTTTAAAAGGACTTATAAATTTCATAGATATGATGAATTCAACAAATTTATTTTAAATTTAGTGCAAATGTAGAATAAAAATAATAATTCTGTAGGATTTTAAGAAATCAAGTTTTTGGTTTGAAAGATCGGATGGGTATTGAAAACATCCCTTCAACATTTTTTTTCATCCCAAACAAACAAAGATGGAAACACGAAAATCGAGGATGTGTTCGTGTACATTAGTCAATTCAAGGATATTAGTTATTCAAGGATAGAATTTTAAAAGGACATTTTTAATGCTTATTCAAAACATTGTCCAATTCATCAGAGATTCTTATTTTACTTTACACCCATATTGGTTTTCCACAATGCACAAGTTTCGTGAGTATATCGATTTTTTGTGTCTAAAATTTACTGCCGTGCGTTGTAGTCTGGTAGTTTCCTTGTGAGAAGCATTTTAGTGGCAGTAACGCAATAATAAGAAAATATATACATATGTATATATATTCATTATTTTCAAACCAGTTACGCGATTTTAATTAACTATGAAAAACTTTTTTTTTTTTAACTTTACTAATTTGTGATGCAATGTTCGCATTAAAATGCAAACAAGCAATTCATTGCCATTATTAACTAAATCAATTCAAAGATACATATTTGCGTGCGAAATCAATAAACAACATTTCATTGGACATTTTCATATTCAATTTGGAATTTAAACCGCGTAAATCAAGCTAATTGGACCGATAAATAACAGAAATATTTGCGACATGCATAAATTAGATATATAAATGTCAATTTCGAGAGACCCAAAATATGCAACAACACAAATTATAAAAAACTCTACAAAAAAATATGGCAGATAAAATATCACAAATAAATGCAAATCAAAGTAAAATGCTGAAAATATTGGAGATATAAATAAGGAAGAATTCAATCGGACCATCGAAAAAAAAATAAACAAATAAATCAGTTCAAAATGATTTACGTGTCAGCCCGTTTCGAACCGCTTTGAAACGGTTATGCTACAACAACACAATAAATGCCTTTGTTTTTCTACAATTGTTGTTATTTTTGTTGTTCGTTAGTTAATTGCGTGTACTGTTGTTTTTACTGTTGTCTTCATTTGATTGGCATACCACTGCGCGGCGGCCATTGATGAGCGCATTAATGAGCGACCCAGCACAATTTACTGCCACTCGCGCTCGCTCTCGCTCTCTGTTCGAAAACTACGCTAACTTCTCGCTCAACGCTCTGTGCGCTTGAGTAAACACACTCAATAAAGATTTCCCCTTTGGTGTATTTTTTTCGAAATCCATTCGAAATCGTGGTTTTCGAATTCGCGTTTTCGCCAATATAGCGCACTCACTTGCGCAGCTAAAGGGTGAGCGTAGGAAACTTTCTTTATTTCAATCTACTCTTCTTTCTCTCTCTTTCTCTCGTTCAGCATTATTTGATACCGCTTTGTACGTCCTAAGACCAGCCACCATGCTCAACAATGGCTGCTCTAACCGTTGCCGTCGGCTTTGCAGTGAAACTCTTTAACGTTTGTCGTAGGAATGGCTGTCTGTTTGTTGGCCGTAAAAGCGACGGGTTTGCGCAGAGCTTAACACAGCCGTTTAGTGGAAGTTTTTTATTTTTTTATTTTTTTTTCCTAGACCCTTGCATGTTGAGTTTTTAATTAAAACCGCACCTTTGCTTGGCGTTAGCTGTTGGTCATGGCGTTTATAGTTTGGCTGTGTAAGTTTGTAGCATTTTTTCGAGTGTTTCTTGTTACTGGTTTCATTTATTTGTTTGTTGGTTTGTTGTTTGCCGTGATTAGGGCCAAAGGGTGCGTGTGCCGGTCCATTAGCGAGCCAACAGCAGCAATGACGATTTGTTGTTTAATGATCGTGCACTGTGTTTGCTTTTGTATTTGTCGTTTTGCTGTTAATTTGAAAATTTGAAGCTGATTCTCGGCTTTTTTCTACAATTTATAAGTTTTCTATGAAAGAGGAATTTTAGGTAATTTTTTTATTTATTTTTTGACGAACGTTAGATTTATTTATGTATGTAGATAATTTGTCTCTGTGTATGCATATATGTGTGTATACATGTGATTGCATGTGTGTATGTCGAATGGCTATATTTGGAGGTTTCTATGTTAGCCTAATAAAATACACTGCCGGAAAAATTTGAAAAAGATCTAATGCAGCTTCCAAATGCCTGACCGGAAGGAATTGATTTAGAGGCGCTGATTTTGCCGTCTGGGTAGATATGATCATCAAAAAAAATTTAGCTATTACACTGGCATTATACTTCCGCAAAAATATTTAGGAAAAATAAGAGTTAGACCGATTTGAAAACTCCTCCGAATTTCTCGATATTTTAATTCTGCTGATAGAAATTTTAAACATGTTTAAGCAAACCTTTAAAGCTTAAACTCTTATATCATCTTAGGTGATTTTTTTGAAATATTAAAAAAAAAAAAACAAATTTTTTTAAAAAAAAAACCCTGTTTTTCCTGTTATTTCCCTTAAATCTTAATATTTTTCCGAAATAGTTTGGCGGAAGCCTTAAAATAAAAAAGTAATATTTTACAATTCCGGTGGATAAACCTACCTTTTTTGTGTGGAAAGTGATGCACCCTAATTTACACGCATACATATGTAGGTAGGCACGAATACATTTAAGCATCAGTCAGTTGAAATGAAATTTATTCCGAAGGGGATGAAAACCACCCACTTATGATGCCTTGACCTTCCTGCAAAATTTATAATATAAATCTTTAAGCTATGCTATACTTTTCTGACTAAATTTTTTGATAGTTTACTAGGATCAGGATTTCTTCGGGATTATTTGCGTTCTAAGCGTCGGCGTTTTTAACTTTCGCGATTTTTCGGGAACTTAGGGGATTTGTTTCGGGTTTTTGCGGAATATTTCGGAATATCTTCGGGATTTCGCTCTACTTTTCGATTTTTTTATTAGGTGTTTTATGCCTGAAAGTCTGTTTAAATATGTGTATTGAAAATGTGGCTACTTGGACTACCACCAGCAATTCAAACGTAGGCAATATTATTTTTATAATTATAAATGGGCACCTAATAATAAGTGCCCTGTCATTCAAGCAGCAATCACTAGACAAAATTATGTCTAATAAATCCCGGCAGTGTAGAATATACAGTTCAGTTTCCCTCAACCTGGGTGCTAGGCGGACCGGAACATAAAAGAGCTTAACGGTGACCTTAGCGTGACTTATAACGCCACCTTAGAATACTGTTTTTTTCACTGGCTGTTAACACTAGGGTACAGGCCCTACCTACGCCTTATCGGCGGCCTGCTGGTTACTTTTGTGCTTGCCAACCTCTTGCTTTTGGATCTTCTGCTAAACCCAGTACTTATCCAACATCCTTTGAAAATCAACTTTGTAATCAGCGTACTTCGGGTGTACGGTCTAATATCGAGGGTAGAACAAGGAACAGCCAAAATTATTCGAAGAACTGTTGATGTCAAATGCGATTTGGAAGGAGTACAGCCTCGACTAGATACACTGACATTAGGCTTACGAACCCCTGCACTCGAAGAACGCCGAACACATGCTTCATTTCCTGCGGATTATGGAAATAGTTGGACGGCCGGGGCCAATACCTTAAGTGCAGCTCGGCTGTCACTGCAGATACGCCTCCACCTATTTTCCACCACGGAGTTCATGCATGTACCGAGGCATATTCGCCAAGAGAAAAGTTTTCCCCACTATCTTCGATAAAGACCCCAGATCCCAACCCAGCTTCAGTTTTGGAGCCATCATACCCATAGTTACGTTTTCTAATTACTTCTTCATGCAAAATTTTCAAATTACAAAAATAAAAAATAAATCAAATCTAGTAGGGAATTTTTTTCCTCCGATTTTTTGAGTGATTTACTCTAAATCCGAATACTGAAAGTGCTTTATGTGAGTCGCTTATTACTTTGCCGCCGATCGTGGTGCCATTCCAGAGTATGCAAATGTATTTTTTTTCTGCAATGGCTAAATCCTTTGCAATCATTTCACATTCGCTGCTAAACACCTTTTACATTTTTAATTTGCATTAGCACGCGTATGATGTGTACAGTCTTTTGTGCTCTGCAGCTGTTGAATAATTTTTAACCTGCGGCAATTTTGCACGTTTGCTGCCTTAACATGTGTTACTTCTCCTGTTAAAACATTAATTTCATGTTGTTGGCAATTTTCTAATTTTTTTTCGCTTTGTTCTTTTGCGTAATGCAGCGCGCATTACTTTAGTGTAGGCATTCACTAAAAAATAAAAAAAACATACATATCTACATACATGAAAAGTGCCAGGGGGATGTGAAAAGAAGCAACAAGAACAAGCTTAAACACGAGTCAAAATGCGTTACTATTAATCAAAGCTACAATGCTTAAATATTCTAGAACAAACGGCAGAAACAGGCAGTGTTTCATGTTTTATCAGAAATTTTTTCTTTTCTCCAATTTCGCAAATCTGTTGCGTTTTTCTTATTTTTGAATGTCAAAATTTTAACAATTTTTTTTTTTTACAATCACTCACCAGCGCTCACCTCAATTTCACGCCACTTTTGTGTTCAACATTTAAATGGTTTTTTTTTTTCTTTTTGTATTTCAAATAAATTGAGTTGTAAACACTGCTTAATTAATTGGCATGCGGATTTAGCAAAATTTATAATGAATCACGTCTTGTCCGCATACATACCACTAAATAGTATGTTTGTAATTTTTTATGCTTCTGCAAAAGTTTGCATGCAGCAGGCGAAGAAATCCAATTAAAAACACTTAATTAAATTATTCGCAATTAAATTGAAGACTTTTGTTAAGTTGTGTGCTCGTTAAAAGTGGCAAAGTGTTTAAATGCGCGTTTGCCGGGGGTTACAAGGTTTTTTTTTTCTTCTTTTGCAGCTTTGTATTCTTGCATAGATTTGATAGTAAAAAGCTATGATAGCAATGATTTTTCACAGTTACGCAGGAAATTGCTTTTCTTTTACGGTCATAAATTTCGGGAAATTCTTTTGAGTAGGTGCAGTAAGCATATATAAGTATGTAGCTCGAATTTTAAATTTGTATTGGCAGGATTTTTTTAATTAAAAATTTCCGTAAATCAATTAGACTCTTTATAAAGGCTGCGCTGTCGAGTAAAACTATGCGGTGTATACTTTAACGAATCTTGAGAAATGAGTTGGATTAGTTAAGTGCGAACTTTAGGTGTATTCCGTAGGTCGCAGGTCATTTCATTTAAAGTGAGTCAGCAATGGGGTTTTTTTTAATGCGAATCATTTTTCGACTTGATAGACTGCAATTTTACTCTGGTAGAGTATTTCAAGCCACAATAGGCTTCTAAGAGCTGTAAACGCTTCGGATTACAGAAAGCCGAAGCCAGAGAACGATGGTAAATAAAATGAGCGCTGTCGTGTGGACTTCTCATATATGTAGATTTAAGTATGGTATCTTATGTACACACATAATAAAATTGTAACAAGCCAATAGCTGTACATTATAGATATTAAAGAAAAATTAATAATTTTCGGTATTTTTGTCTGTCTGTCTGCATGTTTGTTTGTACGCGCATCACTAATGCATGAAATTGAATGCAGTTTCCTTCGATGTATTGCTAGTGGTCTAACTTAAAATATAAAGAAAAAAAAAATTGAGAGTTGCCACCTATTTGAAAAACGCAGTTCAAGTAAATTGATAAGTTAAAAGGAATATTGCAATGTGGTTGTCGAAAGAAAGCGGTTTAATAAGGGTTACAGCACAAAATATTTTTCTGGAGGTTGCCACATGTTTGAAAATTTGTATTAAATTTGATTGATAAGATAAATTAAATATTGCAATACGGGTATTAAACTGAAGAGTTTTAGGAAAGTTTACTTCAGAAAATCCATCTATTCGAAAATATGTATTTTATTAAATTGATAAAATAAATGAAATATTACAATACGGGTATCAAACAACATACAAAATACTTTTAAGGTTCAATGAAGCACGCCGGGTATTTGCTAGTCTATAAATAAATCGATGAATACATTTGCACATATATCGATAAGAATATCGAAAATTATGTATTTTGCATTCGAATTTTGCATATTTCTTGTTTTTATTATTGATATTCATAAATATATCGATAAATTTCAAAGTGTAGTATATATATTAAGAAGAAAATCTGTTATATATTATTCGTTATTGTGGACGATGTCGATATAATAGTCTTAGTATCAATATCATTATTAACGACAATCACTACCCTCCTTAATCTTTATCATTCTATTTCTGGAATAATAAGCTTAATTTAAAGATCCCGTAGCCTTGCAGATTTGTAAGGGTGACGTTTATTCCTGCTTTAAAAGCCGTTCATGTATTTCCGTAGAATTTCAGAACAATGAGACTCTCCTCTTTCTTACTGAAGACTTTAGAGAACCCAATTCGGTGTTCGATTATTCGCCTTTTTTCTAAAATCTTGTTTCGAGTTATTCGAAAAATTGTGGTGGATGGTGCGAATTTGAACGGAAGAATTGGAGGAATTGAGCTCTATCCGAACTCTCTGTAAACCTAAAGTTTAGGCTCCCAAATTTCTACAGCGTGTTTCAAGCAGGCGAAGCCGCGATAAAGAAGGCAGTCGCCTGTCTATGTACTAGCATAATATTCACTCAGCTAAATGGCGGCAATTAGAAATTTAATTTTGATTAAGCTGCGATCGAAAGTGATGAGGGAATGACTGACCTTGATTTAGATACCCGGGCACAGCGACTTTGCTGGTATAAACAGGGCAGATAAATTTGCCAGACAGGGCTACCTCGAGGAAGTTTATCTTATCAGAGAGAGTACTGGAGTTACTGTGACATTCTGCGGTCTATTCCTAGACAGATAGCCTGCCTAGCGTTTTCTTGGCAAAACCACCGGCTTGAAAAGTAGCAAGTTCCCTTTTGTCTGGTGGGTGGCCGCAGGTGTGCAAACCCACTTCTTAAACTAGTAAAGCGCCAACTCTCTTTGCGAATATATAGTGGTCTTGATAGGTGACTGCCTAATAAATAGGAACTCAAGCGGTACCACTTGCCATCGTATTTTACTGCCGTAGTTGTTTAGAGTACGACGAGATGGAATAATCTCAGCACTTCCCGGCTACCCTGCTTTCGCGCGTATTTTATCAACACTCTCGAGGAACTCTCTTCTCTAACATTCTTTTTACTCACAGTTACAGTTCTAGGAAGAATATTTATATTCAATGGTAACTCAAAAGCAACTAAAAGCCAAAAGTTGCTGAACCACTGCAAGCAAAAGCTAAGAAGCAACCAAATGGGTTTGGGTTTGGGCTTGGGTTGTAAATGCCAGCAATTAAAAACTTTTTATGAAACCCATAGTTTTCCGCTTTCAACACTGAGTATGTGAAAATCTCTCATTTTTCTGCATCGCTTATTAATTTTTTTTCTTTCGAAGAAAAAAGCAAATATTTTTCTTACAACAATCAAGTGCTCATCAGGCAATAGTTACGTTTACATTCGGTAGCCAGTAACTGCTGCTGTAGTCATTAGACCGGCAGTAATGCCATCAGCACTCCGAGATTTCGGGCGGTTGCTCATTAAGGGCAGCGGCTGAAAGAAAAAAACTCCTAATGAGTATTTTCCAACACTTGCATGATTTTTGGACAAAATAAAAATAAAAATTTATATCAGCATATAATGCTGACAAGTAAGTACATATGTATAGCATTCATATATACATACATATCTTTACATATTTCATAAGATTTATTAGTAAGTATCAAATAAATCCCATCAGCGTTTTGTTGCGTGACGTGGTGTGAAAATCTGTGCAATTGGCCAAGTCACATTAGTCATTTCTGTGTGTGTTTCTTACGCTTATGCACTTTACATAAAGACTTAGTACACAAACTTTTCACACATTAAGTTAAAAATAAAACTTTTTCAATTTATTATTTTTTTTTCTTGTTATTAAATTTTCTTTAATGCCAAATTATTCGTCCGTCGCCTGCTGCTGCCACTGCTGCCTGCCCTCTGCTTAATGTTAAGCTTCCAGCAAATATTTGCTTAAGTGGCTGAGCTTTACGCAATGCCTACTTACTTAGCTCATGTAAACCCCGTTATGGATGTGCGTATGGGTGTTGCCAATATGTGATTTATTTATACACACACATATTTTTGCTATGATATAAAATATTGTGTAATTACCGAATAATGGAAAGCGTTAATTTACACTTTTACTTATGGTAATTCAGGGTGTAAATATGAAAATTACACAGCAGCAGGTCAGCGGAAAAAAACAGTGAAAAGTCAACATAAGAAGTGTAAAATTGGTATCGTATTTAATGCATTTTAAATTAAAAAGCTCATAAGCGCAATTATTATGGGTGATTGCGGAAATACATATTTGTTTTTAATTTAATGCTCGTAGCGTGTTCGCGTTTGTATTGTGCATTGGCAAGCGTGTGGAAAGTGGGAAAAGGTGTAAATTAAAAAATTTCCGGCTTGGAGAAAAATGGGTGAAAAATATATATGTAGGCACTTAAAGCCAAGTGATAAAGCAAAAAAAAACAACAAAATCAAATGCAAACGAAAACAAGTATACCGCGAAAAATTTCGATGCCAGTCAATCTTCAAATGTAATGATTTTACACTTTCAAGTATGATTTTTTTTCAAAACTCGAGACTCGAAAATCTTCTTTGTTTTAAGAGGTTAAGGGGAAGAATAAGAACAGCTTCAGGAGGGCTACAACCTTACAAGGTATAGGGCAATCAAAATAAAATTGTCTTATTTAAGAAGGTACATAGTAGCTATGCCGCTAGGAGGAGGAAAAACTAAACATTTTTTGCAAAAATGGAAGAGGTTTGAAGAAAAGGAAGGGCATCGAACCGATGCAGTCGCTCATGAGATATCGGCTTCCGCTCCGAGATTGAAAAAGTCTATCGCTCCGTTTTCTAACCACTCTAACTTTAGAAGTATTTTGAATTTCGTAATACGAAAACGCTTAAAATATTCTTAACAGTATGTATGATCTTTAAAACTGAAAAAAATAGTTTTAGTTTTTTTTTTCTTTTTCCAAGCCCCAGATGTAACTTTTCGAAATATATCGATTCCCGCGCCACCTACCTACAAACTTTGTTTTTAAGTTATTACATTCCAAATATGAACCAAATCGGACCATAAGGGGCTTTTAACTATGTCGATTCCTGCGACACCTAGCGGATTAGTTCATGTTTCGCACCGCAATTTCACCGGGTTCTGAGTTAAGTTTGGACTTTGAAGTTTTTAGCCCATCACAAAGTTGGTCCATAAAACTTCAGCCCCCTCGTGTAGAAGTTCTTTTTTACGACTTTTGCATCCCATTGACCAATATTTAGGGGAGATGTGCGAAGGAGAAAGAACTCATGGATGCTAGTCGCTTATCACTGGTACCTAGTTTTATGCTATCAGGATCAAATTATTGTTTATAAATATCATAAATCGCCAAGCGACCACCCACAATTAACCGAATTCGTCTGTGGTACTTTATATTTTGTGGTGAACAAGATAAGTTCCATTTCAACAGGATTTGCAGTGAGTCTACTGTTCGCGGACCATTTAGCTACCAGGTTCAAGTATTCTTGGATGAATTTATATGAAGAATATTCAGAACTAAACCTTTACTCACTAAAAGTGCAACGTCATCCGATTAAGCATTCAACCAGCAGCCTTTACTTGCCAGTTTATATGCCAGGTCCAGAGAATAGGCGAGAGAAGAGCACCCTATGGCGTACCCCTGCTTATCCTGCAGGCACTGCTCTGCCTCTGCTTCCACCAAATTTCGGACTTTTTTCATCCCTTGGAAAACCAAAAAAAAAGGTCGATAAAAGTTGTTGAAAAATGGCCATTATTAATATTTAAAGACACCGTTTGTAGACACTTCAGCAATCAAAAATTAACCAAGATGTAAATTTGTAAGTGAATATATAGTACATATGTATGCATATATTTATCAATCAATTTGCCTGTAACACACTTCATTGTATGTATATACATTCGTGTTAACTCCCAACGGGGTTTCTCATGTCATGTCTAATTGGCGCTTGTTTTTTTTTAGCCACCGGCAGTTACATTCATACATACTCACCAGCCATCAGGTCAAACTGTTAATAAACTTGTCGAATTGTGTTTATTATTTACTGACCAATGTTAATGCGAAGACGATGTAGCGCTGAAACGTTATGGCCGCTAGTAGCCAGTGGGGCAGTTAAACACCGTCGATGACGACGACAGCATTGGGGTCAAAAGCCAAATTAAAGGCTACATATGACCACTTTATTTGCTTAAAATATGCAAAATTGTCAGCGAGAGAGATGAAGCGAAAGATTAAAAAATATTTACTAAAAAATGAATGTCCAAGACAAGCGGTAATTTGATTATACAGATAGTTATAAAGGAATTAACGATTACTTAATGAGGTAATTATTATTAATTATACCATTAGGATGGCTGATTTGTCATAAATTTAAATTTATTGCAAATAAAGTTTTTACTGCCATACACACTGGAAGTTAGAGTAAACAATGTAAATAAAATAAAAACTAATAAAAAAATGCAGCGAGGAGACTTGAGTTGGGTAACTGAGATTTTGTTAGGTTAGTTTGCGATGGCGGTGAAGAACTATCCGCCCAAATAACAAATTTTACTATAACTGCTACGACCGAACTGCGTTTAATATTTTCCATGTTCATATTCATACTTGTATTCATATTCATACTCGTATTCATATTCATATTCATGTTCATATTCTTACTCATATTCATATTCATATTTTTATTCATATTTATATTCATATTCACATTTACATTCGTATTCATATTTATATTCATATTTTTTTCTCATATTTATATGCATATTCATATTTATATTTTTATTCATATTCATATTTGTATTAATATCTATATTCACATTCGTATTCATATTCATATTCATATTCATATTCATATTCATATTCATANTTCATATTCATATTCATATTCATATTCATATTCATATTCATACTCATACTCATATTCATATTTATATTCATATTCATATTAATATTCAAAATCATATTCATATTCATATTCATATTTATATTAATAGGTAGTCATATTAAAATTAATATTAATATTCATATTCATACTCATATTCATATTCACATTCATATTCATATTCATAGTCGTATTTGTACATAATTATATACTCAGTCAGCAAAATTAAGAGCGCTTCTAAATGAAAGCTGTTTTTCATGCCAGAAATACACTCGGAGGTTTGCCATTTGCTGCCGAGGGGCGACCGCTTCTAAAAAAACTTGGTTCCTATACTTTTTTCGATGTTGCTTTGACCGGAGTTTGAACCCAGACCCTGCGTAGTGGAGCGCGCACTGCTTACCACTACAACACAGCGGCCGCATACCTTAATCACTTTCCATTCGGTTTTAAAAGACAACCGTGCGGCCCTAATGAGGGCTTGGCTGTCTGAAAAGAAAACCAAGCAAGTGACTTGCACACACTATTCAAGGTTTGCTATGGCGCAGGTCAAGATTGGTAGTACATCTACCTGAAAAACTGTAAACCATCTGACAATTAGAGTGGGAAGTTTTGAGTTGGGTCCAACAACAAAACCCCGAATTTTTACCAAATACCTGTCTCATGCTTGTTCTTACGAAGTGTGCCATCAGATATTCGCAGTTGCAACTCTCTCGACACTCTTGGTGCTTGAAGAACAATATGAAGCGGAGTCCATTCTGGAATCAACTCTAAAGCCAGAATCCAAAAATAATCTAAGAGGTATCCGGTGTACATATACATATATGTGAAGGCTGAATTGCACTCCTAAGAAGTTGTTGTTCTTTCTTTTTTTTTTATTATAGTTTTCAAGCCTTACCTGCAAATTTTATTGTCGTCTCTGACATTTCCTCGTAATTCGCCATAAAAATGTTATTTAATTTGCATATCATTTTTTCTATTAATTTACACCTAATCTTTTTATGACTTTATTCTCCTTTACTTAAACATTTACATTTAAAACATTTACATAAAATGCTTGATTATTATTATTGGCAATATTTATTCTATTATCTGTAGTTTTATTCCATTCAGGCACTAAAAATCATTTCTTATTAGCAAAAATAAAATAGTAATTTGCTTTGAACTGTTCATTCTTTACAGTGCGGAACATTAGTTTCGTATCAGCTGTGAACTCATAGTTTTATAAAATGTATAAGCTATAGAGGCGTAAAGAAGTGATCTTGAAGAAGATATGGAATATCATTTATAATGAGGTCAATAGCCAGGGAAATAGAAATTGATAAACCCTTCTGGCCGGTTGTTGACTACGGGCGGTCAAGGGAGCTTTTGCAGCTGGATAAGTGCCTGCTCTCGATTCTTACAGGTTTCCTGGCCGGACATTATCCTTTAGGAACCCACGCGGTGCTACTTAATATCTTCATGGATCCCTATTACCGCAGCTGTCTGGTCTAGACTACGGTTTGAGCAACTCGTTGAGCATTTCATCAGCACTCCCGAAAAGCGCTCCGTAGTCGACAACAGCTACCTGCGGAACTTTGTTGTGTGGCATCCAGCGCCTATCTTAGATTAACACGGAGAACCCGTAGTTACTGTTAAAAGAATTTGTGTAATGTGGTAACGCAAAGGGCAATCTAATTAATGACTCATAGTGATTTCGTTTCTTTCAAAAAATGTTGCCCTTCTTCGGTGAAAAATTTTTTCGATTTTACATTCAACCCTGTAAAGGGGCAAGTTTTTGCCTCTTGTCCTTGTGCAGCTCACGTACATTGTCGTTTTAAGCAAGCATCAAGAAGCTTCAAAGGGCAGAGAATGTGCCTTTTTTGCCTTACAAGAGTGTGACATTTTAAGAAGCGAACACAAAATTTTAGCGCCGTTTGGCTTTATTTTCAAATCGAACACGAAAAGAGAAAGGAGCACTCCTAAGGCGACATTTGTTGGTAGAAACAAAAACACCATAAGCAAGTCCCCTCATTGTGTTCGCCACAATAACCTAAATCTAAACCTAGCTTAATAAATAGCTTCATAATCGATATTTAGTGACAACCAAAGTATTTAATGGTATAGTATTTGATTATTTTCTACAACATAAATACATTTGCACCTAGTCTTTCGTATTTATTACTTGGTAAATATAGCCTTTCCCAACACTGGATCTGGGTAACGATATCGAATGGCATATATAAAAATATCGATAACCATAGAGATCATGAATATAACGATTCCAAAACCGTAATTTTTTTTTTTTTTATAAAAATGTGCAAGTCGATAACATTATCCATTCGTATATCAAAAATTATCGAATATCGCCATGGAATATCATCGATGTATACATAGGTATGGATAAAGATCTACATCGATAAATCACAAGACATTACAACCGATAAAATACCGATATATGTATGCACTTAAATCGATCCCAGTATCTAAAAAGCTTTGGCTAAAAGTATAATAAGAAGAATATATCATTGAAAAAAAAACCTAAAACTATGTAAAACTGCAAAAAAGTATTTAAAAAAAACTGAAGCGAAATCACTGATTTTTAGATAAAAAAAAAAAAACTTTCATAAAATAATTTAAGAAAAACATACATAGCTAAGGAAATGCAACTAACATAAGAGCGAATAAATAATAACTGAATAATTATAATTAAATTTACTATTCCCATTGTCCATTTCAACCTTCGTTTGCAACTTACGCAAAGAAAAAAATATTCAATAACTCAAGTCGCAGGCGCATGCGCCCACTGAGCTGCAATTGCAAGAGTCTAAAACAAATATGAAAAATAAATAACCGATGCAACAGCTTTCAACACTTAATTAGCCAGTTTGAAAGTTGCTAACGCCAAGCGAGCATTAATTGTTTACGACTTTTCAATAACTAAATGAGTAAGCTAAAGCAAAAATAAATAATAAAAAATAAAAAATTTTAAAATAAATCAACAACTCGTGCGCGAGCAACTATTAACGCCAGACGTTTAAACAATTAATAATCAGCTGACTAAACGAACTATTAACGCCAGACGTTTAAACAATTAATAATCAGCTGACTAAACGATTGTAATTAACAAGTAAATACATGTGAATTGGACATGCATATGGAACTTGCTTTTAACTAATACCACAATATTTGTTACGAGAAAGTGCAGAAACCGCGCGCACTTAAATAACAACAAATACTTAACGCTTAGCAAATCGTTAAGCATCTCTCCTGTATGGCCACTTTTGAGTTGTTGATTAGCTGGCCGTACTGGCAACACTCAAACTCATTTGTTATGATTAATTTATCTGGTTGGCTCACTTAAAGCCAACAACATTTAATTGCAATGCCAATGCTCAGTTTGTGAACTGACAATTAGTTGTTCACAATTTTGTCTAATTTTCCAATTTCAACTTTTAACTAGCAGCTAATTTGCCGATGCGAATGTTAATGGCGTTTTAGTTTGTTTTATCCTATATTGCTGGTTAATATCTTAATATCGCATAAACTAATACTAGAAAATTAGATGCTAATGGCGTTCCAAGAAATTTTATATTTTCGAAAACTCAGTAAAGATGTATTGTCGGCAACCAAATAATGGAAGGAGAAAATCACTTTCTGGGAATTAATTTTTTTTTTACTGTTTCCACTTATTTCTACCCTCATTCGAAGAATTTAAAAAAGTCGTATGCCTTAAATGATTACTATAATTATTTTATTTATGAAAGCGAAACTTTACTTAAAACATTACCGAAAATTTCATTTCTAAATAACGTCAAGATAGAGTGGTAACTGAGGAATGAAATGCGAAAGGGAAAGTCGTTAGTTTTTGGCCAGTGTTAGAGTCAGAAGTGAAATAATTTTAATATTTTTAATAAATTAAATATCTATAAACTTTACTTAGAAACTAAAGCATTTCAGGCGTTGCATAGTTTTCCTTTAACCTTGTGGTAGGTCTGATAGAGAAAGATATTGAGCATGCCATTATTTTCCATCGGGGAGTACTCTTAGGCTGCGGAAAATAGCACTTTCAATAAGAGAACTTTGGAAAAAACCAGTGATGGGCGTACTTATATATTTTTGTATTTAAAGTACCTCTTTGGAAACTAAATACCCAAATGTTTAGTATTTAGGGATGTATAAATACTGAAGAAAATATAACGGAGGTACTTAGAAGATGATATATACTTTATACTTATTTGTAACCGTTTTGCCTGTAATTCAAACTTGTCAAGTGATGTCGCAAATTCGTTCCGAAATACATCTCTAAATACTTTAGCTCTTAAGTGCTACGGAAAAGAAAGAATAAAATGAGTACATTTCGAATTCAAATATTTTTAAAATTTTTTTTAGATATTCTTTGAGTATGCAGTTTTGTATCCCATTAAGTTTTAGTATAATAAAGTGCAAGTTTTAAGCGATTGTAAAACTCGCGTTAATTTTTTTTTTTTTTAATTTTCTTTGAAAACGGTTTTACGCATTTTCTTCCATAAGAAAAAAGTCCAAAAAGCCGTCAGCATAAAAAATATTAACAAGTAATTTTTAGCAAAAAAAAAACCGACTTAAAAAAAAAATATATATATATATTTCATGATCCAATTATCGGATCTAAACCAAATTAGTATGGGACCACCTCTGAGACACTACCTTTACGTTACAAAATTGAAATCGAAATCGGTTGACGT
>NW_016162917.1:0-16197 GCF_001687245.7 Rhagoletis zephyria | reverse complement strand
GTAACATATAAAAAAAAAAAAAAAAAAATATTCCGACGAACTGATAACTTCCTCGAAGTCGGTTAAAAACCAACGCAATTTTGCAGTAGTTTAAATCTTGCACTTTTTTATTTTTCTAATTTAATCGGCTACAAAACTGCCAAGTCAAAAGATTTAAAAAATTGAGAGCTACCATTGCGATTTTTTTTTTAATTTTTTTGAGATGGCATATTTTCAAAAACGATTTTTTTATCAAAAAATTTGTATGTGAAAAATTTTTCAAGAAAAAAAATTTAAAAATATTTCTTTTCAAAGACAATTTTGATGTGTGTATGAGTGATTTTTTTTTTTAATTTTATTTCCTCGCCTCGTTCTTGAGATATTTGGAAAACTATTAAATCCATTTGTTTTTGTTATTTTGCTGTAAAGTTTTTATGAATGTATTAATCAATCCTAAAAATTTTGAAACAAATCAAACACATGAAGTGTGAACTCCGTCGATTTTGGTATGAAACGCCGCATATACTGTAAAATTCATTGAGGAAATTTCTATACAGTATTTAGTCCCGTCAAAATAAGTAAATACATTTACCTAAAGTATGTATGTAAGTTAAGTACAAAGTGTTTGGTAAAAAAAATATTGCCCTTCACTGATGCAAACAAACATGTGTGTGTGTGTCAGGACCAGTTTAGTCTCTATTGAAGGAATCGTACCCAGCAGATGGATAGTTATCCTTTTCAAGGAATTGTCTTGCCTGTCAAGATTTAATATCTTATGGAGAGTCCATGATGAACAGAGGCATTGTTGACATAATATATCTAGTGCCAAAGCGGACTGATTTGGGCTCTGTTAAGACAGATATCAGTTAAGGAAACCTTTTCAGTCAGATTAGTTTTCATACTAGAGGCACCAGGGCGCTGACGGAATTAGGGGAGAATTTTCTGCTGGGTATTTTTCTTTCAAAAAAGAGTGCATCATCGAAATTAGCAATTTAAAAGTCAGCAAATTCGATTTTGACACTATTTTCGATACTTGATTTGATCGATATCGAAGTTGATACATTTATCGGTATTGGTGTCGAATGTTTAAGCTTTTTGTATTGTTTTTGACACATATTCATATGGATATATTATGTATAACGAAAAATACCAAAACCACTTAGACGGTTACAGCGCTAACTAAGAAACCGAATATAACGAATAGTGAGAAAGATATATGCTTTTTATGGTGATACTTAATAAAAAAAATCTTAAAAAACCAACTCTCAGTCTGAGGGCATCTCAAAATAAGCATAGCTTTTACATTCCCTCACAACAAACAAAAGACTTAAGCAACGAACTTGCTAACGGCAGAAACTAGTTTCTCTTAAAAACCCTAATAGAATTACATATATTAGAATTTTAAAACTAAATGCGTAACAAAGAAATTAATTAATGTAAATTTTAAATTTAAAGCGTAAAAATAGTTTGGAGAAACCGTAGCAAATGAGACGACTTCATCAATAGGCTCAACAATAATGCAGCAAGTTCTTCTGTGTGCCTAATTCTGAAGCTTTAAATCTAACCCGCAGCCATTTTGCCTAAGAACTTTTTTGTATTAATTCATTTGTACTATTTTAAACTTAATTAACATACACGCACATATACATACAAGTCAACCACTTCATGCCATCTCACGTTTTCAACTCAATCACAGGCATTTCGCATTAACTTACAAGCCGGGCCAAACCGTTAATTAAGCTTAATGAGTTCATTATGTTTTGCGATCGAACGAAATGTGTAGAATGTAAGTTGGAAAAAATAAACCAAAAAATAAATAACAGCAAGATAACACAGCAGATGCGAAACACATACATATAAAAAGGAAGGTACCCAAAAATAAAATAAAAACTTTCAAGAAAAAAATGGCAGGCAAAATACATTTCGAGCACAAAGCAATCTTCAAAGAACAAAAAGAAAACCAATACCAAAAATTGCGCTTTTAATTAAACTCAACGCTCGCATCGTAAAGTAAATTAATGATTACACTGTCAATGACACTCAGCAGTCGTGTTCCGAGTTGGAGACTACGGAAAAAGAACAAAAATTAAAAAAGCAAAAAAAAACAGACTAGCAACCACCAACAGCTTAACAGCTTTACAATAACCATTAGCAGTTTGCATACTACGCGTTTAGCTGGGATGTACGGTTGTGCCAGGTAGCCAGGTAGGCATCGAAAAAATCACTAACCAATTTTGCAGGCATTGTTAGTGCTTATTGCCAATGGTCATGGCCATGTTGATTTTGTTAGCCATGTTGTAGGCAGCAGCACTACTCGGATAGTTGTACTGTTGATAGTAGCCGCAGCAAGAACAGAAACAACAGCAATGATTTTAATCTGCTTAGTTAGCGCAGGATTGTGGCTGCTATTTTTCTTTTACTAAACATGTACGTATGTACATATATACATATGTACTTATAAGTATGCTATATTCAAGTTTAAATATGTATATGAAAAGTTAAACAAGATTTTTTCTATTTGCTTATTTATGTACTTTTGACTATGTTTTTATTTTAGCATTCACTTTTTTTATTTTAATAATATTTAAATGCTTAGAATTTATTTGGCTACCAAAAAAATTTTACTGAATTTAATGAAGATTTATGATGCATTGCTAACATTGATGTGTTGGTTGCTTAAAACTATTTTTTTTTCAATTTTTCCTTTGCAAAAAATTAGTCGGTTAAGGTAATAAAATAAAATAATTAGGTAGTGTTTATTTCCATAATTGTGATAATTACGTTCCTTATATCCCCAAGCCCAAAAATAATTCAACTTACGTCCAGCCCTCAAAACCTACAGTTCTTCTCCACGGAGAGTTCCATTTTGTTTAAATGGTCCTAAGCCTGCAGTGTCCTCTTAGTTACCCGGTGAGAGTTTTTAAACCCATTTTGCTAAGATTTAGTAGTAGCTCAGAGATTCTACGAGAGAGAGAGTTGTGACTCTTTCCAATTGCCCTTTGTAATACACCACTGAGTTCATCCTTCTCCTTAGGAGCTCAGTCATGTATCCTCCACAGTAATTCTGAGGGCAAATTAGACTTCCCCTGGGGGTACCGCATTTCACTAGGCTGTTAGCGCTTTCATTACCATCTAAACATTCAATGAGCACGGAATCCACCACAATGTAACTCAGTTTCTGGTTCCTAGTTTTTCAGTGCCATTTTGCAACTGTCTATAAGCTTTGACACCGCTATCCGTTTATTTAACATGATGTTTAATGTTGCCCTATTAATACTCCTGTGAAGATATTCAGGCCCACAAGTTTGGATCCCTCAGTGTACCAAATTTGAGATCCATCGATGCACATGGCATTTATTGTTTAATAGGTAACCCTTTCAGGTATTCTCACTTTGTAGGGCTTTGTGTTTCGGTAGCACTAAGCCTGTGAGTTTGACTATGAGATCATTTAGGAATAGTTTTAGGTCATAAAAATGTCCTTTTAAGTCCCCACTTTTCAAGCTACTTAAGATCGGCAGTCCCAGAGCGCTCTAGCAGGTCTATTGTTCTAGAAGAGTAGCTAGAGGCGGTAGGCCTGTGATGACTTCAAGCGGCTCAGTCAGGCATATGCGCATAGCCGCCGTTATGGGTATACAAACCAGGCTCTGGAGCTTACATAGGGTTACGTGGAATGTGAGTTCCATTTGGATATCTTGACTAGTATCACGCCGCGATAAGGAGAAAAACAAACCATTTCAAGACTTTCTGTGTCGGTGAATGGGCTTGCAGTCAAAGCGACTCAAAGGCCAGGAGCGCGACAACCTCCTTGATTACACTGTGCAACAATTTCAGAATCATAGTCTAGTGGCCGAAAGATTCCAACCCAGGACGAAGACCCTGGACTCATTTATTAAAACCTCCAAATCTGTTTGCCTTCTCAAGTAAATTTTTTTATGGCCATATTATGTTGGTAATTTTTTGCCTGAGTGTTTTTAGAATAAAGCGGAAAAAGGTTTAAATTTCATATCGGCTGGACACCTTAAGCTAGCATTTCAGGGTACTATTCTTTATATATAGCGAAAACTTGAAAGTTAGATGGGGGGGCGGGGGCTCGAGTCCCCCTCTGCGCTTACCTGGCTACGGCATGTTATTTTTACTAAAAAAACTGTGGAAAGAGGAATGTGGCCCTCTCGATATTCACTGAAAGAGGGAGTTTACAACAGACAGCTATGTACCTGTTTATCCGGCGATGTCTTAAACATTACTGAATCCGTTTGATCAAAACTTGGTGTTTAGAGTTTCACTTCTTCGAAATATGTTGTCTACCAAATATTTGAAAGTTTTAATTGTTATGACGTCGATAACCATGTTTAACCGGCGGTTAGTGTTAATCAGACATTGAGTAACCGGCTCTAAGAGTATTAAGCGATTAAGAAATGAGTTACTGAGTAAATTGGTGTAAACAAATTTTCCGAGAATTTTTCAACAGTCAGACTTGAAACAAATAATCTCGATTATCAGTGAATTTGAAGATAAATATGATGTCTGCATATGTATGTGTGTGGCCGTATTAACTAGCCTCTTTTTGAACTTAAACGTATTTTTGCGAGATAAGCTGCCTAGAAAAGCAAAGAGGATTCTTGTCAGCTTATACTAAGCATGGAAAAAAATCAAAACTAGAATTCCATAACTGCCAAATCCGCTTAAAATTGTGCAAAGTTGGTAAATATTATCGCATTTACACAAATCAAACCGCAGCTAAACAAAGGTGTGAAACGAATTTCCAATATTACACCATTTTTGGGTCACGCTGCTTGTTTTTTTTTTGTCATTGAGTCGTTGACTTTTGTGTATTGTTTTGTAAATATTTTCATATTTCGAACTGTTTTGCGCGTCTTAGGAGGCGGCACGCTGCACGGTGAGTAAATGCGCCAAAAGAAAATCTCTAAAATCGATTAAACCGCAAAGTGTGACCGAAACGCACAGTGGGCGAGGAAAAATATTAAAATTTAAATGCACACACATGCATATGTACATACATTAGGGTGCATCACTCTTCATACAAAAAATTACCAATACCGATTGTTTTTCCATCGGAAATATAAAACTTATTATATTTTCTGACTGCCGACAAAATATATCGGCAAAGTGTTAAGATTACCGGAAGCTGGACCCATATAAATGGAATGGAAATATAAATAATTATGGCCTTATTCATAAAAAATAAAATAGATTTAAAGGGCTCTATAAAGTCACATTTTCATACAAATTTTCGATTTATAAATCAGATAAAGTCTTTTTTATTTTTAATGAATTTTCATGTTAGTTTTTAAAAATAGTTTTTTCTGAAAAATCAACTCAGATAAAAGAAAAGTTTAAGCTTAAATGGTCTGCATAAAAATTTAAAAAAAAAATGTATCAACGAAATCAAAATAATGAGCTTACATTCATCTCAATATATTTCCGCAATATTTAGTCGGAAGTTTTGAAATGCAATAAATTTTATAAATCTGTTGGAAAAATCGCAACTTTTTTGGTGATGCACGCTAATATACATATCGAAGTGCATTTAGGAGGGTTATTGGTTTAGTTTAAATAACTTAGGTAAGCAGATTTTCAAAGTAGCTGCAAGCTGATGAGTACTACATAGGCACGGCAGCTCTTTCTTGCGCACATACATATTTACTACACCTAAACAGCCTGCGCGCCACGACACTGCGCTATGTTCTGGTGCAAACAGATTTGCAACAGCAGCAAGAGTACCACTACGCCTTGCAGGTGACTTTTCGACTGTAATGTTGCGGTTTGGCAGCACACACACACACACTCACTTGCGCGGGTGGTAAGCAAACCAATTGTCTGCATAACAAATGAAGGACAACGATTTAAAATTGAGAATTCAGCAGCAGTGGCTTGCAGGATGCATTCACGGCGCACTAACTGTGAGTTTAACTGCTGCAGAAGCAGTTGTGAATTACTTGCTGACACTCAATGCATGCTTACTTACAAATATATGTAGATACACATGCAACTGCATATTCATCCATTTGTCCTTCCAATTTATTGCCCAAGCATCCTTTGGCAGCTCGCTTTTTTATTTACCCAAACAAATTCTTACGTTTGGCTGCGAAACGTCCTTGACTTTTGCAATTGAGTAGCGCAATTAGTTTGTCCAGTTGGCCTTGACTGCCATCCCACCAGCAGCAGGAACAGCAGCATAACAAAATGGAAATGTACTACTGCAATAAAATTTTATTTGCTGCTATTATCTGCATTGGGAAATTTGCCAAAAATTTTCCATTTATTTCTTCATTCTTATTAATCTCTTTTTTTTGTTTTGTGTGGCAGTTTTATTGCTGTTCATTAGTGTTAATTATTTAAATAAACGTTTTTTTTTTGGGCAAAGCTTGCAACGTATAATTGCTGGTAATTGAAGGAAATTGCTACCTCGTCAGCTACTTGGGTGGCTGAGGCATTTGTTTGTTAGAGAAAGCGAAATAAAATAAGGTATCAATGATTATTGCCGTAGAAAATTTACTAAAATTTCTAAAGGGAAATGTTGATTGTGCATGCAAAACACTGAGATTGTATCAATGAATTTTGCCTTGACTTAATTACTTTTGCTCTACTTTTTATTTAACAAATTCAATAGGAAAATTAATTCTATAGGAACAACAAGTGAACAAGTGTGGACATCGGCTTATAATTACTTAAGTACCTACTTATGTAGTAGGTCCAATAAAAATCTGCAGCATGTTTTTTTCCTTATTTGGCACTAACATCGTTTGTCAGTTTAGGCTGATTCTTTCCTTCGCCAAGTTCAGCCAATTATTCAATACAAGAACAGATCAGCCTTTCTACATAGGGTTATTTCATTCCGTTCGTGTGCGTCTTTGCTTTCGTTGTCCTCGTTAATATTGTATACAAGTAAGTTTAAGATAATGTTTTCCCGATTTTGAAACTTTATTGTGCAAAATTGGTACAATATACTATATTAAACGTTCTGCCCACCGCTAGCTATTACTTTTTTCGACTTTGGCAAAGCATCAAGCCAATTTTTGATACTTTTAACTGAAGTGAAGCGTACTCCCATAAGGCCGGTGCAAGGCTTGTGCAATAAGGCGGGTGGGGTAGGACTTCCCATCTAGTACCATCGAGTGGTCATGGTGGAAGATCAATGACTCATATCTGTTCGCCCAATCCGGTCGTTTATCCACATTTGCTCGCTCCAATCGCTTTAGCTGTTGCCTGTAGAGTGCTCCGTCCATCGTCTGACCGCTTTTCAGAAGATCATAACACAGGATTCCCTTCTGGTCCCATGGATATTTGGATTTGGCATAGTTGGTGCGGATTTTCCGTGCTAAACATATGCTTTCTGGTGCTTTGGATTGTCATAATGAATCCACTTTTAATTGTCTCATCAAAATTGCCTCCAATTCGATGCCTAAAAACGTTGATGGCTTTCCTTCGCGCTCCTTGTTGAATGTGTCAAATTTACCTCTTCTGAACTTTGGAACTCATAGGAAGAAATTGGTAGACTACGCACTCTGCGAAGCTCACACTACAGCCGATAACTTTCTACTGCACTTTTCTTCAAATGGAAGCAAATACCAATGCTTTACGTTTTTTAACCATTAAGTTTGGTATAAGTGCAAGTTTGAAGCAGCTAGGACATACATAGCTTTAATTTTTGGCAATTTTTTTTGTTTAAGGTGTTTCTCATTTTCTCCCACATAAAAAAAAAATTGTACGAAAAAAATGCACATCAACGTCAGCAAAAGTAAGTAAAATGTAAGCCGTAACTGCTTCAAACTTGCCCTTATTATACTACGAAACTTAAGGGGCTACAAACTGCATGCCCAGTCTTTTTCTAAAAGTTCTGAATAATAAGTTTAAAATGTGGTCTAACTTTTGTACAAAGTTTGAAATTCGGACTTACATCATTTTCGTTAGATAGTGAGCTACACTCTTTGAAATATATATATAACTTTAAATATACAAAAGAAAAACAGGTTTAAATAACGCGCCTTATTTGTTGGCCCAACACTGTATTTACAAAAAATATTTAATTATTTTGTTTAAACGGCTGCCTGTAATTAATTTCAAGTGAAAGACTACCAACCTTACTGTTAGCCATTTTTATGAAAATGACATGTAAAATGTGTAACTGGGGGAAATTAAGATTCTAATAGAAAAAAGATTTACCACATCAAAGTACAATAATTCACATGGGAAAGTGAAATTTCAAAATATAAAGAATGCAAATCGTGGGAAAATAGAAATTAGTAAGTTATGGCGGAAAACAGCATTTTCGAATTTCTACACCGTTATTAGTCATCAGCAAAGTATTTCCCGGTTTTTTGTATGTAAGTAGCTAGCAAATCATGTATGTATATTAAATACATACCCTCATAATTGTAACTACCTATGCACTTACATAAGTATGTATGTATATAAATGCATTTACTTACATAAATACAAGTCCGTACATATGTGTATACGCCTTCACAACCACGACAACTTATCAAAAAATCTATTTCAACGGTAAGCAAGCAACAAACAACAACAACAACCGCAACAAATTAGAAAGCTTAATTTACAGCTACACTTTTTGTGTATCAAAAATTATCGCCTTTCCCAGAAAAGCTGCTTTAGAAAAAGAAAACAAACAATTTACGCATACATACCTACATATTTATCTACATATAAATATGTACATACATCTGCAGCTATATGAGCCCCAAAAAAAAAAAATAAAATTAATAACTTCCACCGCAACACGAACGGAGTCAATTTTCAATTAAGCCATGTTTGCTGCGGCTGCCCAAAACCAAACCCAAACCTAAAAAATCTTCAAAAGCATAGCAAAGCAAAGTTGATTGCCCGAGTTCTCAATAACCAAGTAGCATGCAACGCTTGATTAACAGCGTTGTACAAAAATATAAAAAAAATCTATAAAATTTTCGAAAAGCCGCATTAACGTGAGCAACGCCATTATTGTTGTCACGGTGTCATATGTATGTACGTAGATATGTATGTGTTTATGTAGAAATAACTATACGATTATTTACTTCTTTCAACAGCGCCGCCATTAGCACTTACAAACACACTAACCCATATGGCCAGCCATACTCGTACATAGTTACTTGATATTACATTTGTATGTATGTATGTGCGTAGTTAGCCAGTTCTTGCGTCCAATGACGATGATTTACAATGTGGGGGGATGCTGTATGTAATTGATAATACCGAAAACGAAAAAAACAAAAAACAAAACGCAGAGAGCTCTAAAATATAAATAAAAACCTCTAAAAGAACACGAAAACCCAATCTCCAAAAATTATGCCAAGGAGCTGTCTAAAAAACTAATTTACTGCCTGCGCTGCGCTCTTGAAGATATATGTTTCTATTTTTTCCCGTCATTTTCATTTTTTTCACCTTTTGTTTTCTGGCGCAATCAGCGCCGCCATAGAAAAATCTCATCACAGAAAATTAAAGTAATTTATCACAACACTCAGCTGTGCTGCGCTACGCTGCGCCCCCGATTGGTCATACCGCTCGGTGCACAAACACAAAGCCATACTCACATACATACCTAGCGGGTCTATATTCTTTTCTGTGCTAACTGATATAATAGTTTGGAATTTATTTTTTTTTTCTTTCTTCTTATTTTTTCTATAAGACTCGAAATTGAAAAATTAAATAAGAACTAGAAAAAGTAAGCGGCTCCAGCAATCCAACTGCTCGGGCATACAAATGTACATAAATGAACTTAGTTTCGTAAGCATGTCTATCCTCCATTTCGCTTCTACCTACCTGCGTGAAATAAATTGTTTACAAAGAAATGAAATTATTACATTTTTCACCTTTACAATAACACAGCCGTCGCGTCGCTCCACGCCGCTTAACATCGCCCTATCGCATTCCGTTGCTCAGCCCATCCACCATTGGTTCTGCCATTTGTTGTGTTGAAACCTAATAACATTTTAATAACGGCCACCTTAACGCAATGATTGAGCATACGAAATATGATTCATAAATTATAGTCAACACTGTTGTATGTACATACCATACATACATATATATGTACTTATCTATGAGTGTCCCCATCATTACCTTAATATAGAAAGGCTCTAACTCACACCGCCGCTGAAATACAAAAAGTCGTAACTAAATAAAAATCCAAAATTGCCTTTTTGATTGCATTTCAACGAATTATAAGTCCGAACATTATTTTAAGCAATAACAAATTTTAGTTGGTTACGGCTTTAGTTAAATAAAAAATTAATCAAGTATTTGATCACTTTTAGCCTTAAAATGTTTATCTAGCCGAAAAAGTACCGTAATTACTCATGTTTTCAATGTCTTTGAGAAGTTTTCGGATAAAATATTCATACTAGAGGCAATGAATGGTGGCATCAAATACAACACACCTGTGAAGTTTTAAAAGTGTGCCACCAAATAAAAAAAAATTACGGCATGCAGAATATCTGTTGCAGCTATTTTGGAAATTTTTCAAATTTAACATTTATTTCCAGGGACCGTAAGAGTTACAACTCCTATTAAATAAATCGCTCTTTAACAATTATTTTTTGATTTTTATTTAATTACTCTTTAAATAACCGTTATTTCTGACTTTTATTTTATAAAGCCAAAACAACAATTATTTTGGATTTTTATCTAAATAATCTGCAAATAACAGTTATTTTTGATTTTAATATTATATGTCTTAAATAACAGTTATCGAAGATTTTATTTATATAAGTCATAAATAAAAATCAGTCACTGACCTCTATTTTTAAAATCATACTTTTATAAGTCATTTGTATAAGTCGTAGTAAACTTTTGTTTCCCAACACCTTCTTAACTTAAATGCTAATGACTTTTATATGAATGACTTAAAAAATAAAAGTCGGGGACTGATTTATATTGATGTCGTTTAAAAGTAAAAGTCACTGACTGATTTTTATTGATGACTTTTACAAATAAAAGTCTTCAATAACTGTTATCTAAGACATATAATATAAAAATAAAAAATAATTGTTACTTTGGATTTATAATATAAAACTAAAAAATAATTGTTATTTTTTAATTTTCGCATAAAATTTGGAAATAAATATTTATTTTCAAATTTGAGTCTCGGTGAAAAAAGAAATCGATTGGTATGTATCACTTAGTTGTAGAACATTTCCTTGATAGTGAATTTTTCCAAGACAGTTTTCATCAATAACTGTTATGTTCAGTACAGTATTAGTTTTAGACACGGCATACAGTTAATTCCGTTCCGTGCAATCGGAGGCGGCTTGCAAATTGACAAAGAGATGGTGTGCGTCGATCTTCTTCTCGCTGGTTTATAAAATCGTGATCCGGGGTAGATGCACCAAGACTAAAGTCAGCCATAATTTGTTTTGAGGCAATTGCAGAATCCATCCTTTTTGAAAGTTTTTGAGTTAAACCCCTTATGTGGAATATGAGCCTCGATAAACATACCTAAGTTAGCTAGCAGCGATGAAATTTGGCGAGTTTGGTTGTACCTCTTTAATTTCGTTCGTTTCGCCACTCGCTAAGTGTTGGCGAACCGTAAGCGGCTCTTGCCTATGATCAGAATACTAGCATGAACTGATGAAGACAGCGGTTAATAAATATTCGAAGAGGTTGTGAGTCGTAGAAACCTGCTTGCAGCACAGCTCGCAGTAATCCAACGCCATGCTTTTTTAAAATTTGAATTACGAATTCGTAATTTTGTATAAATAAATGGGGTCTTTAAGCGCCAGACCATGCCAACCAATATCGGTAATTAGAATATTGATAACCAGCTATACTAGTATGTATGAATGTATGTATTTATGTATGTCTACGCATGCGCGTGCACATATCAATAAAGCAACGGTTACATTAATAGTGCAAAGTGTAAGGTATCCATCAGGTAAATTCGGAAAACTAAATTACAGATATAGGACGTAAGCAACAACTTACAGTTGTAGTTAGTTTTAATCAATCTCCCTCTGCCTTCAACCGATGCGCTAAGCAAAAATAGGAGCAGTAGAATCAAGAAAAGAAAGATGGCGTATCATTATTGTAACTAAGTTTACAAATAAACATTTTCACTTATGCGTGCGAAAAAAAGCATCTCCATGGCATGACAAAGCTCCCATCGCGTAAATCAGTATTACACTTCAAAGATAATCATTAGGCGAAATCTCATGGCTGTCAGCGCTGCATTGGCAAAGCTCTGAATGCAGCAGCTCACAGTTGGATAGTATTCAATGATATTTGATGATGTTGCTCATGCTGATTCCCCTAATGAGTTCCCAACAGAAACATTTTAAGGAAATGTGGAAAAATTTTAGTTCGATGAGAGGGCGATGGGCTATAAGGGGGCTGGACTTGAAGACCATAAACCAATATGAGATATTCATTGGTGTGTAACTCCATTTAGGGTTTGGTGTTTTTAATTTTTTTCGGCTTTGAGGAACTGTCGGGAGCTATTTCTGTTTTACTTAAAAATTTCTTAGTATAGTTTTTCGCAATAGGGCGCAGTTTTATTTGTCTTAAAAAATATTAGCGTGCAAAATAAATTGTGTTAGTTTACTATAATACATATATAATATAATACCTACACGTTTTTTCTCGGAATTGATGAATTTATTAACTTCAAATAACACTCTTTCTTTTGCAAGACTACAGCTTAGCCAATACAAATACAAGTTTTCCAAGTCTGTCAATCGGTCATTCTTAGCCATCTAGCCAATTTATAAGCTGCAGTTGCGTTTCGCCGAGCCGATTACAGTTGATTTTCAAATGCATTTGCGGTTGTAAATGGTAAGGTAGCTGACGCGTTGGCTCTGACGGTAGCTATGGCGGCAGTGGCTTTAGTTGCATAAATTATCACCTCTTTCGTGGCGGTAATTAGCGCTAAGTAAGTGAGTCCAGTTAATTGAGCGCCTCTATCTGCAACATAGATACGTAAATGAATGAATGAATGAATAAAGCAGCAAATGAATGGATTGCAGGTGGTGAGTGCCAGACAGGCTGCAGTTTGTGAATTACAACCACAACGCTTAGACGCCGAGCCGCCATGAATGATGACTTGCCTTAATGTTTGTAGTATAACTTTTGTTCTAATCCATTTGACAGTCTTCTAGTAGGAAATAAGGAATTTAGGTATTAACGGATAATTTTTCGACACGTGACCACGCCACTTGTAATTGACCGTAAGAGAAATATTCATTTTCTAGATTCAGACCACAAACTCTCAAGGATTGGCCTTGCGATTTGTTGATTGTCATTGCGAAGAGGTGAAGTGAGGTGAAATGAGGTGAGGTGAGGTGAAGCGTGGTGAGTTAAGTTGAGTTGGGGTGAATTGAGGTGAGTTATGGTGAGGTGAAAACAGGAGAGATGAGAAGAGTTCAGTTTAGTGGAAGAGAAAAGACCTCAGCATGTTGCTACACGTTTCCGTCCCCAACCGTCTTCAATTTCCGTCGTACTCGCCATGTTGATTTGCCACTTCACTAACTATTCTTGAGTTATAAATAGTGAAGATAACCCGACTTTTGTATATAAAATAATATTTTACTTAATTTTTTTTTTTACTTTTCAACTTTCGCTGTTAAAATTCAATAAATTTTTATGGACCAACAACATCTACTGACAATCTTATCAGTAAACAGCGAGCGACAAAGTGATTTAAAATTAGTGTTGGGTAATGCGTTTCGGTATTCAAAAATCACCACTTGCACTCTGCCAAAAAACAAACTCACTCGTTGCGCCTGCGCAGATTTATGCGCACGAGCATAAGTGCAGCAGCAGCCAGATGTGTGGCAATATGCGGCATAAATTAACTAATTCTACTAACTGGCAACTGGTAGCAAGCTGAGCACATCGCTTGAACGCCAATAGCACGCTTGCGCTAAAAGCTCATAAACACGTACTTGCTAATATGGCAATATTTTGCTTGCTGGCGTACAGCGATACAAATTACTTCAATCGCCAGCGCAGCTTTAACTCCAACTTCAACTCGACTCCACTCCACTCCACTGCACTTGAAATCAATTCCTTCAAATGCGGCTACTTGTAAATTGAACAGCAATATCTATTTGTTGCTTGCGAGTATGTGTTAATGACTTTTTTTTAACATAAATCGTTTTCAATCTAGGTAGTGTAGTTGTTGTTGTTGTGGTTGCTACTGCTGTAGTAGGCAGCAGCTTTTGGCAGACAAGTGAGTGAGTGAGCATAGTAAATGCGTTTACACTTTAATTTTCTTCATGCTTAAATTAGTAGAAATATTGCTCTGCTTGTAAGTGGTTAAGCTTGTGAATGCAACAACAAAATGTGTGAGTTAGTGGCTGCTGTAGTAGCATCATTTTTAGGTACATATGTACATATTTAGTTAAAACCAATAAAACTTGCTTTGTAAGAGTTGTAAAAATGACTTACCCTTGTATACACATCACTACTAGGCATTTAATAGAAATCGATCTTCTCGTAATCGCCATCTTTGCTCTCAAATTCAATTAGCAATTAAATTGTTAAAAGGATGTTGATGCTGGTGGTGTAATTCTAATGGAATATTTACATACATACATAAGCATGCATACATATACACTTTATTGTCGAGCAACGAGCTTTTAGCATCTAAGCTAACTTGTCTGCTTGCATTTATTTATTAACATAGCCTTTACGACCACGCGTATTTTAAATGTCTTTATGTGCCAATCACTTAGCAGGCTCAGCTGAAGTTTACAATTAACACAGCTAATTTATTTAAAATTACAACAATTAAAAATGTTCTGTTTTGGTTATTATTGCCATTACTAAATCGTTACAAATTCATTTTGTCAGTAGCCTATTGGAATCTGGGAAATACATACATATGTATGTATCTGTATTAGTGAGCATCACTTTCCCTAAAAATAAAAATAAAATTGGTACTGTTTTTCCATCCGAAATGTAAAATCAATTATGTCTTAACACCCCAGCCTAAGTATGTATTTTGGAAAAAAATATTAAGATTTATGTGAGCTAGACCGATTTGAAAATACCTCCAAAAATGGAGTTTTATATATATAAATAAAAGTGGGTCTTAAACATATTTTGTTTTTTTCTTTAAAATCACCATAGATGATAGAAGAGCTTAAGCTTAAAGGGTCTTCATAAAAATTTATTTTTTTTTTAACGGAATCAAAAAAAAAGATAAAATAATGAGATTCTTTATCAGTTTTTAGAACTTTTGTCGCATCAGTCGAAAACTAATGCATGGAATCGAATGTAGCTTTCAACGAAGTATTGCTTGAGGTCTAACTTAAAATATAGATGAAAAAAATAGAGAGTTTTCACCTGTTTGAAAATTGGACTTTAGGTAAATTGGTAAGATAAATTAAATATTTCAATATGACTGTCAAAATAAAAAAGGGGGCTAAGAAGGCTTACAGCCGAAAACATTTGAAAATTTTAAAATTTTAATTGAATTTAATTAATAAAAGAAAAAACCATCATTTCGCCCCACGCTTTCTTGACTAAAGAATCTAAAAAAAAAATTGGTTTATATTGAGAAGACGAAAGCGTATAATGCATGTAAATGATTTTTTTGTATTCATCTTCTCGCTACAGCAAGTCATTTGCATTCTCATCAACTTTACTACTGAGGAAATAGTAAGGTAATATCAAATTATCTGAGGTGAGTTCTTATGTCTTTAAATAAATTCGACGATATTTATCGGTTTGTCATTTTTTAATCAGGTGAAAACCCTATTCAAAAAATTTAAAAATAAGATCTTATTGTTCGCCTAATAGCCAAGCCCTTTCAATTGATAACTAATTTTTTAATACAACGAGCTTTTTGGATTTTTTATACAGGTGGCAACTCTATTCAAACAAATAAAACCTTTTTTCACACCTGGGGGGAGATTCTGTAACCTGTTAGTTAAATTGTCGCTAACTGGTTACAGAATCTCCCCCTGAAGGCCAAGCCCTTTTATCTGACATCTATCCTTTTTAGTTTAACGAATGGCGCACAGTGGGCAAAAAAGGCTGCTGTGGATAAATTAATTTTGAGAGCCCAAATATGAACCGATTTCAAGTTTCTTTTTTTTTAACTAAAATTCGCGTCGATCTATCCATGGCGATTTTTGTATCAAAGCTCTAGTTTTTAATTTATTTATGTTGAAAAATTAAAGAAACAAAATTTTTAAGATTGAATGCTTCCACTTTTTTGGAAAATACTTGAAATTAATTTCAAAT
>NW_016162915.1:37280-39549 GCF_001687245.7 Rhagoletis zephyria | reverse complement strand
AGCCCAGCTTGTGAGTACAGTAATTGGCCAGTAGCCACGCGACCATGGGGGCGTGTTCACATTGATTTTGCCGGCCCTATATTCAATTATATGTGGCTCGTGTGCGTAGACGCGTACTCTCAATACCCCTATGTGACACAAATGAAAACCACGACGACAGCTGACACCATTATGGCGCTCTCCGCTATATTCGCTATTGAAGGGCTCCGNAGATGAAGCAGCTTGCGCGCAGTTACTGCTGGTGGCCCGGTATTGACAAAAACATCGAAAACGTTGCTAAGGAGTGCGAAAGTTGTAAAACTAATTCATCTAGCCCAGCTTGTGAGTACAGTAATTGGCCAGTAGCCACGCGACCATGGGGGCGTGTTCACATTGATTTTGCCGGCCCTATATTCAATTATATGTGGCTCGTGTGCGTAGACGCGTACTCTCAATACCCCTATGTGACACAAATGAAAACCACGACGACAGCTGACACCATTATGGCGCTCTCCGCTATATTCGCTATTGAAGGGCTCCGCGAAACGCTAGTCAGCGACAATGGGCCACAGTTAACGGCCGATCTCTTCAAAAAATTTTGTGCCGGCAATGGCATAAGGCATATCACATCAGCTCCTTTCCACCCTGCTTCAAATGGCTTAGCTGAGCGTTTTGTGCGTACTTTTAAAGCGGCAATGTTAAAAAATATACAAGATGGGTTGCCAATTTCCGCTGCTTTAATAAAGTACCTGTCGACTTATCGCTCAGTACCCAATGCTGCAGGTAAGACGCCTGTTCAATTATTGCATGGTCGTACCGTACGCACCTTGCTGTCGCAAACGTTGCCAATTACTCATAAACAAAATGAGTCAAAACAATACGACAGCCCAAAGTTTAAACCTTCGCAACCGGTATACTTTCGAAATTACTCGCGAGGTTCCAAATGGGTGAAAGGTCACATCGACAGAGTGCTGGGAAAAATGATGTACGTCGTGGACACTCCGAAAGAAAGATATGAAGAGCTTCCGCTTGCAAAATCATACCCGGACGTCGCTATACAAAAACGGCTGTCTGGAGCAGAGCGCGTTGTTGAACGCAGCTCTAATGCTGCCGCTGATCCGAGCACATCACTTCGAGAATTGTCCGTAGCTGAACCACTTCGTAGAAGTGAGCGCAACAGAAAGCCAGTGGATCGCTTTGAGGCCGAAGATTTTCGGAAATAGGGGGTGTATAAATGTTATATATTCAACTATTGCTGTGCTGGTATTCTTAAAGAACTAGCTTAATCTGGCAACATTGTTAACAGTGAATTAATACATGGGCATATGTATGTATACTTTATGCATACTCTGTTATACTCTAACTACAAGTATATAACATCTGTTATTGGTAATGTTAAACCTCTTGACATTTAAGCTTTTACTTATGTTTAGTTTTTAATAAAGTTTAGTTGCATATCAACCGTTGTTTCACTTGGATTCATCACTTGTATAACTTGTATTTATTTTAGAAATGCTTATATTACAAGTAAAAAGAGAAAAACTATGAACTAGTTTCATTATATGAAAAATTTGTACTTTGAATCTTTGACTATTTTATCCTTTCGAGTTTCTAACTCATAAAACTTTAATCTGTATTAGGGCTGTGCGATTAATTGATTACTCAAAATTTTAATTAATCATAAAGTAAATAACTCAATTATTCGATTAATTGGAAATAATGCTTACTCAAAAGTTCAGTTACTCGAGTAATCAAGATTTTTGATTAACCAAAAACAAAAATATTTGAGTAATTTGCTTTATGATTAATCAACATTTCGAGTAAAATGAGTAATCAACATTTCAACTCTTTACATATGTATAAAGTAGTTAAAGTTCCTTGACACTTTGAAAACAACGTTTCTGTTTTCAAAAATTAAAACGAAAAATTTTTTCATATACAGAATGTAAAAGAAAATAAGCTTTTTCCAAAGTAAACTCTTTTAACGAGCAAAATTATTTTTTTGAGTAATCATATTTCAAGTAACTCGATTAATCATCGTTTTGAGTAATCAAAATCTTGCTACCACCAGCGGGTTCCGAGTTGAATACCTTCAGAGCTGGAGCGTCGGTGTCCATTCGAACGACATGACCAAGCCAGCGGAGCCGCTGTATTTTAATTCGCTGCACTATGTCCATATCGTTGTAAAGCTCATACAGCTCATCGTTCCATCGTCTGCGGTACTCGCCGTCGCCAACGCGTAAAGGACCGTAAATCTTCCGCAAAATCTTTCTCTCAAACACCCCAAGAG